>NC_141140.1:48849551-49022551 GCF_053477565.2 Lygodium microphyllum | reverse complement strand
GTCAGGAAAAAGAAGATGTGTAAAAAGGTGTTCTAACCCTGAAAAAAGGAAAAAGAAATGAAACGAAAGAAAAATCAAAGAGCAGATAATCGTCCCCTTGTTGAGATGGCAAGCTCAACACATGTGAACATTGATGATGGACCACTTGGCTAGATGAGTTTGCACGTCTACACTTAGCATGTTGGTGGTCATTATGATACTCACATGGCCACTAACTTATCACTTATTATATTTAGTTTGTTACACCTACTTACAGTTGGCAAAGATATAACGCCAGTTGATTAGTGTAGTCGGTTATGCACTGTTTGACTTAGAATGCCACTTTTCTTTATGTTATATCTTATCTATACTTTGTATACATTGTATAGTGTGTGGAAGAAGAAGAAGAAACCAGCAAGAAAACGTTTTGGCCTCCATCTCTCTTCTTGTGTTCTTGAGTAAGCTTCCTCTTGTGTATACAATGTGTGTTTGGTGCAGCAGCTCAAGCATATCCCCCCATCACGTGATTCTTGACATGGTAACAGAGCCGTGCCATTGAGAGAGGTTGATTTTGAAGGCTGAAGTGAAGGAGAAGAAGCAAGGTTCGAGCAAGCAAGCAACGGGTAAGAAGCTCTCCCATTCATCCACTCTCTCTCTTGGATAGTGCCTGTGGAGGCACCAAAATTAGGGTCGAGCAAAAATCTCAGATTGCTGTGAGATTTGGTGTGCAAGAAGATCATTGTATATTCTATAGATAAGCCCTTTAGGTTTTTTTTCGTAGTTATTTTGGGCGTTTGAGGCCATTTTAGGCCTCGTTTTAGAGCTGCAAGGTTGAGGACAACAGTTTCAGGGTACACTATGATTTCGGCTATATTGACCGAAAGAGGGTGCACAGGTTATAGATTGCAAATCTGTAACTTTTGAGGTGTTTGCAGGAAGCAAACATAAGGTTTATTTGCAAGTAGGTTGCAGATTAAATGTACTATTGAGTAATAAGTGAAAAAGGTTACTTGGTGTACTGCTATGCACTTGTGAAAGATTGCAGAAGACTACCTTCTTGTGTTGCATCCTTGTTTGTGATAATGGCAGAGAATAGTGGAAATCCTTTTATTGAGAAGCTCGACAAGAACAACTACCCTTCATGGAAGTTCCGTGTGACGAATTTCCTCATTGGAAAAGGCCTTTATGGATTTATTTCAGGTAAAGAAAAGGAGCCAAAGCTAGGTATCCCACCGACTGCAGATGAGTTAAAAGCATGGAAAGAGTGGAATGCAAAAGACAAAAAGGTGATGTACTGGCTATCTGCAGTCATTGATAATACTATGCTGGGACATATAAGGAATGCAAAAACTTCACATGCAGCTTGGACAATTTTTAAGAGCATGTTTTCAGTAAATACAAAGGCACGAAAGATTCAACTCAAGCAAGAGCTGAGTGCCTTGAAGAAGGGGAAAATGTCAGTCAATGAGTATGTGTTGAAGGTGAGGAGTATTGCAGATGCGTTAGCAACGATTGATGCAATGTCGGATGATGATGATTTGGTTTCATCCACTCTGAGTGGCCTTAACAATGAGAAGGCATGGAAATCATTTGTTACTTCAGTATATGTACGAAACCATTTCCAAATTTTGATGAGCTGATCTCTCTCATGATTACTGAAGAGATCAATATGCAGGGTGATTCGTCTGAAAGAAATGGTAAACAGGTCCAAGCATTTTACTCGAGTTTAGGAAGGGGACGTGGTAGATCCTCTTCAAGAGGCCGTGGTATGGGACGTGCTGGCGATAACCAACAAAACGGGTTCAATCAACAGTTTGGTGAAATGCAGGTTTTTGAAGGGAGAGGAAACTTTAGAGGCAGGGGGAGCTCTAGAGGAAGAGGTGGATGGCAGAACAAAGGATCTGGAAATTTTGCTATTGTTTGCCATTATTGTGGCAAAATAGAACATATTGCAGCCAATTGTTATGCTAAGAAGGATGATATTCACAGTGGTAAGTTGTAGCAAGGAAACTATGCATCGTCTTCACAACAGAATGAAGACAAAAATGAGCGTTTGTTTGTTATGCATCATATGATGAATGCAGTTATAGGAAAGGGGACACATGATGATATATGGTATGTCGATTTGCGTGCATCTAATCATATGACCAGTCATGTTGAATGGTTTGGAGAGATGCAAGACTTACAAAACCCAGGTTATGTGCAGACGGGTGATGATTCATGCTACCCAATTTCACACATTGGAAAGGGGGAGGGGGTAAAAGTGGAAAATGGATGAAAACTCAAATCAGGGATTGAATTTCAAAGGGAAGAATGAATGTGTAAAATGGATGGATTGATTGGTATGAGAATTCTCATTTTTTGTGTTATATCCTTCATCATCAGACACTAATCTTTCTAGTCATTTTACCTTCTATGCAAGAGATGTCCTTTTAAAGAGAACTAATTGTGGGATATTCTGTCGCAACAGGAACCTAAATGGCAGGTCAACAGGATAAAGCCAACAGGATCCCCCTCTTAGAGGAGAAGAATAGAATATATGGATTAGCCATGAAAATATGAGTATTCAATCAATTAAAATACCACAACATCCACAATTTGGAAGGAGCGACGACATCCAAGGAGGAAATGGTACAAATAATAGAATGATATAATCTTGCCAAATACCTAGAAAAGGTGGGGCAAGACATTGACCACAACAAATGTATAGAATTCCTAAGAACTTTTGATATCCAAAGGAATAGCATAACTGTAACCATCAAGAAAGGAGAAACCTTTAGAAGGGTGGAAGTTACCCTCAATCCAAAAATTGTGGAGAAGAGTGTGGGATTAGTAGAGAAGCCACATAAGAGGCCAAATAGGATATATATGGGGTGCTAGGAATGGACAAAAAAGGTCCACATAAATGATGGAATCAGCTTGGCTGACATTCTAACCGCACCATTCACTGGCTGTAAGAAAAAATGGTCCATATGCTCTTCTCAAGCTAGAGATATAACACTCTCATGAATAGAATAAGTCTAACATTGCTAGAGAGCCTTGCAGAAAACACCCTAGATGAGGTAAATTGAAACACCTACACCTCAAAGATAATATAGACATTAGCAAATGTACTAGCCACAGCACCAAGGGTAGTAGAAAGGGAGTCTCTAGCTACCACAACAGAGTTAGAGAGGAAAGAACTTGCTTGCAAGGCTTCAACCATAGGCTTTGGAGGAGTATTATAACAACCATAAGAAGAACCCATAAGAAGAACCCAGTCCACCTCATAAGAAAACAGAGAGCTATAAAAAGTGAAGGAGGAATTGAAGAGGATTAAAGAATAGTGTAGGAAAAAAGCATGAAGAGAATAAAGTGTAGCTAAAGTAATAGGAGTAGAAGAAGATAGCCCTAGCCATTCGAAGATTAGTGGAATTGGTGATGATGAGCCCAATACGAGATGACATACCAAGCACAAGTGCAACAATGGAAGAGAAAGGACCAAGATTGGTGGTGGAAGGCAAGAGTAAATCCCCTCTATACCCAAGCTCACTTGTCACGGTCATCCCTACAATCACCCCTACACAAGGAATTCCTAAAGGGGTGGTCAATGAAAGCAACATCATGGCCTAGGTGCAGTACTAGTAAGTAAATTGCAAAAAATTGCACCTATACCTAGCAAAGGAGCCCCCTTTGAAAGAACAAAGAGGCCAAGAACAGTAGCAAAGCCAATGCACAATCACACCAAGGGCCAAAGGTACCTCATTTAGAAGTATCAACTACTTTGGTTCCTTTAGCCATGCACAATACTAAAGATCATGACGAATTGGTAAAAGAGCTTCAAAACCAAATCGACAAGATGATAGAGGAGAAAAAGGCCACTTTTGTAGAGCTAAAAGAGGAGAAGATCACATTTGCAACCTATCAGGTGAAAAAAATGAGGGTGATGATTATCATCCAGTAGGAAAATCATTGCATTGAAAGAGACCTTAAAGGCAAGGGAAGGAGAAGAGATCCTAAAGGAATTGTATGATGAAGAAAGAGAGAACCACATTTCCCTAGAAAACATGTGCATCTTCAACTCCAGGGAAAACATGCATCTAGAGCTAGAAATAAAGGAGTTCAAGAGGCAAAGAGAAGAGGCAAGGATAGAGTTGTAGGTGGCAAGGACCCAAAGAGATGAAGATACCATGATGAAACTGGCATAGATGCACAATCAACTTCAAGCAACTCTCCATGAGGAAGCCATACTGAGGGAACAAGTAGAATGCAAAAACCAGGAGCAGCAACAAATGCACACATTGTGGTGGGAGCAGGAGTACATGATTGCCACCCTAGTCTAGTACCAAAATCAAGGGCTAGAGCAGATGAAAGAGAAAGCAAAGAAATGGGTAGCCAATGATGAAGATAGAGTCAAAGACTTAGCTTACAAGCTGGTCCATTCCGAAAGAAAATGCCTCCTTGCAAAAGGCAAAGCATGGCTGTGGAGAAGAAACACTAGGAGAAGTAAAGAGAAAACTAGAATTGGCAAGGAGGCTATTGTAACATGGACTTCATGCCAAGGCACTCGAGCCTAGCACCAGATTGGGAGTAGAGGAGCAACGAGCCCATCTAATTTGAGTTGCCTTAACCTCATAAGAACTTGCACGAGTAGGGCTTGGGGAGCTAGAGCAACAAATGTAACCGTCTCAATAAGAGCCAACGAAGCCAATTCAAGAAGAAGAGCCTGATTTTGAACAAGACCAACAAGAGAAAGAACAAGTGTAGGAACCAAGCCCCCCTCTATATCCACAAGTATAACCAGAAGAACAAGGGAAGAAAGATGTGTTAGATATGATCAATGCCCCACCCTCATTAGGTGCTACCAATGATCCATGGTGCTCAAAGTTGTAAGGCCCCCATTATGAGGAGAAGCCAAATGTGAGCACGGACATTGGTTGAGTCCTGACTTGTATATCAGATGAGGTCTATGTGACCAGATGGCAAAATGGTGACTCTTGTGGGTCTAATCTTTGGGTTAGACGGAGTGGTTAAGCTGGTAGCAACTCGAGGCACATTGCATTGAGTTGTAGTGTAAGGGAGTTAAAAGGGGCCCCTATTGTGGGGTCCGGGGGCAGCGCCCCTGGCTCGATGGTAAAGGGAATATTCCCTAGCCGACTAGTGGAGGCTCATATGGTAGGTTGGTCAGCAGGCCGACCTAACGACATTCGCCAGCTATAAAAGTTAAACCCCTTTGCAGCCATCTCTCACTCATCTTTCACCCAGTCAGAGTTGTTGTTCCAGCTAGCCTTAAGCTCTTCACCTATCTTTTGTCTAGATCGCCATCTAAGCTTCACACAGTGGAACCGCACGGGTGGACAGAGCCATCTTTGTATCAGCTGTTTGGAGTTAAAGAATTTACTGATTCTCCTCTTATCTGTTGTGTACTCTCTGTCTATTTCTCAGATTCTGTTCGCTGCGCCGTGTAATATTTTACATGGTATCACAGCCCAGGGGGCTCTAGAGATCGAAGAGTGTGCAAGAGGCAAAGGCTTCAACAGCAAAGAGAAACTATGTCGACTTCTGGAAGCAGTTCTGGCGCATCAGGAAGCGGTGCAGGAGGTGGTGTTGCTATACCGGCTATTCAAACACTGAGGATTCTTCCACCAACCTTCAGCGAAGGCAAGTTAGATGGTACAAACTACACCTTGTGGAAGTTCAAAATTACAACTATCCTTGATTCTTATGAGCTTCTGGAGACTGTGCTGGGGACTGATGCAAAACCACAGCCTACCCTCGCCCCATCAAATCCTAGTGTGATGATTCCTCCGAATGCAGATCTTCTACGAGCTTGGAAATGAAGGAATGCAGATGCATTGTGTGCCTTAGTTACAAGCTGTTCTGACAGTGTTCTGACTTTGATTCAGCATACAACCAAAGCGTCAGAGGCTTGGAATGTACTAAGGAGTCAGTATGAAACACCAAACCAAACGAGGATTCAAAACTTGGAGAATCAACTAGCAGCGGAGAAGTTTGCTGAAGGAGAGACGGTTGAAGCATTCATCATTGCGCGACCAGATGATTGGCGTTGGGATACAAAAGACTAGTGAAGAGCTAGCTCGGAGGTGTCTTTGGATTTGTCCACAAAAGTTTGATGGACTAGTAACTGCCCTTAATACTCAGGTGAGACCTCAAGCTTTGAATTTTGAGGAGTTTTGTGCATTATTAATGGAGGAGGAGTTGAGGCTGAAAGCCCGAGAAGGAAGCAACAATGGAGATGCTGCATTCTCTGCCAATGCAAAAGGCAAAGGTGGTTCCTTCACCAAAAATGATGGTGACAAAAAGAAAAAGGGCGGAAAGAAGAAGTTTCAAGGAGAGTGCTTCTACTGCAAGAGGAAAGGACATGCAATTGTAGATTGTCGTGTCAAGAAGGCAGATGAAAAGAATGGTACCCTTAAAAGTAAAGGGAAAGAGACAGCCAATACGGCTGAAGCAGAGCTAGAATTATTCATGGCGACCATTGAGGAAGTGTGCTCCTCAGCGCAAGAAGAATCTACCACTGACTCATGGGTGTTGGATAGTGGGGCCTCCCGTCACATGACCAACAAGAAAGGTCTATACAGTTCTATGCAGCCTCTACAAGAATCCATCACTGTGATGGTTGGAAATGATGCTAAATGCCCTGCTGCAGGCACAGGTACTATTTCTTTTATTGCTGTAAATGGTGAAGTCAAAAAGCTTTCAAATGTGTTGTATGTTCCCGAAATCAGGAGAAATTTATTATCAGTTGCCATAACTGATCTTGGTCATGAAGTGAGGTTCAAGAAGACAGGTCCAGAAATTATTGATAGTGCTGGCACAATTGTTGGCAAAGGAGAAAGAAGGAACAACCTGTATGAGCTAAGTGCTCTTACAGCCACCGCTGGAGTGGGCACAAGTAAGCTTTGGCATGAAAGGTTTGGACACATCGGATTTGCAGTATTAAAGGAGATGCAAAAGCAAGGTATGGTTGCTCACCTACCTACAATAACTGAATTGAAGGAACCATGTGAAGCTTGTATGATGGGCAAGCAACAGAGAAAGACATTTCCACAAGAAAGCGAGAATAGAGCACAGGCTCCTCTAGAGTTGGTGCATGCTGACTTGTGTGGTAAGATGCCTACACAGGCCTTGGGGGGATCTTCTTATTTTATGTTGATTGTCAACGACTACAGTAGGAAGATGTGGGTGTACTTCCTTCGTGATAAGGATCAAGCTTTTGGTAAGTTTAAAGAATGGCTAATACTTGTTGAGAATGAAACAGGGAAAAGTGTGAAGAAATTTAGAACAGATGGTGGTGGTGAGTTCAACTCAAAGGAGTTTGAAGGCTTTTGCAAGAGCAAAGGGACCAAGCATCAATTGATGACGCCTCACACACCTCAACAGAACGGTGTTGTGGAACGCAGGAATCGCACCATTGTGGAGATGGCAAGATGCATGCTAAAGGGAAAGGGATTGCCTAACCATTTTTGGGCTGAAACTGTTAATACTGCAGTCTACATTCTACATCGGAGCTATACAAAGGCTCTCAAGGGAAAAACAACTCATGAGGCTTACACTGGTAAGAAACCATCTATCTCACATTTCAGAATTTTTGGATGTGAATGTTATGCACATGTTCCAGATGAGAAGAGAAACAAGTTACAACCAAAAAGCAGAAAATGTATCTTCTTGGGTTATAGTGATGAGCAGAAGGCTTACAAATTATATGACCAAGAGGCAAAGAAGATCATCGCGAGCCGTGATGTGGTGTTCAAGGAGGAGCCGCATATAGTGGAGGAGGAGAAGGCAAGTTCCTCCACTTTATCATCAAGCGAAGAAGTAGTCCACTATGAACCTGTCCCGAGAGCTATCCCTATCCTTAAGGAGGAGGAAGCATCATCTTCAGATGATGAGAAAAAAGTTCATCAACCTAACATCACCCCACCGGAAAAGCCATTGCCGCGCTAGGTGAAGCAACTCTATGACCACAATAATCCTATGCCTGCATCTGTTGAGGAGAAGGCAAACGGCCCAAGGAGGTCTCAGAGAATAGAGGAGCAAAGGAGGGCTTCTGCTCACATAGTCAATATGGCCTTGATGGTTGAGATTATGAGAGAAGTAAAGGAGCCAATTGACTTAGAAGAAGCACTAGCAGATCCATCATGGAAGGCTGCTATGAGGCGGAGTATGACAGCATAATGAAGAATGACACTTGGGAGCTAGTGGATCAACTAGCAAAGCGGAAGGTTATTGGCACCAAGTGGATCTGGAAGGTAAAGTACAAGGCTGATGATACCTTAGAAAAGTACAAAGCTAGACTGGTTGCCCAAGGATTTTCACAAGTTGAAGGGTTTGATTTTCAAGAGTCATTTTCCCCAACTGCTAGAATGACCACTATTCGCACGGTACTTGCAGTGGCTGCCCACAAGAAGTGGCCAGTGTACCAAATGGATGTTAAGTCAGCGTTCTTAAATGGTGACCTCAAGGAGGAGGTGTACGTGGCTCAGCCACCAGGGTTTGAGGCCCCCCATTCTGAGAACAAAGTGTGTAACCTGAAGAAGGCATTGTATGGGATGAAACAAGCCCCCACAGCATGGTACCAGCGGATAGATAGGTTCTTTTTAAACCTAAACTTCAAAAGATGTGCCTCAGATGCTAACTTGTATATTTAAAGGGATGGTAAAAAGTCTGTAGTGATTGTCCTATATGTGGACGACCTTCTTATTATAGGTGACTATGAAGATATGATCAACCAAACTCGAAAGGCTTTGAGTTCTGAGTTTGAAATGACAGACTTGGGCTTGCTGCACTATTGTTTGGGGATTGAAGTCTGGCAAGAGCCAGGAAAGATCTTCATCTCTCAGAAGAAGTATGCATGGGAGATCTTGAAGGCATTTGGCATGACCGAGTGCAAGGAGATAGCTACACCTATGGAGGTGAATGCAAGGTTATCCGTCAAGGATACATCAGCACTAGCAGACATTGGGAGGTATAGGAGGTTGGTCGGCAGTCTGATCTACTTGTGTAACACCAAACCAGATATCAATTTTGTTGTTGGTGTTTTGAGCAGGTTCTCAAACAAACCTCATGAGAGTCATTGGAAGGCTGGGATGCGGGTGCTCAGATACTTGAAGAAAACTCTTGACTATGGTATCACATACAGTTTCGGAACTTCTCTTGTGGGGAACTGTGACTCAGATTGGGCAGGAGACATTGATTCCAGGAAGTCAGTTTCTGGTTATTGTTTCTCTTTGGGTTCAGGAAATTTCTCTTGGATTAGTAAGAAGCAACCAACAGTGGCATTGTCTTCTACCGAAGCAGAGTACAAGGCAGCTTGTTTTGCTGCATGTGAAGCCGTATGGTTGAGAAGGATTCTATGGCATATGGGAGTGCAGGATGAAGAACCGACTGTGCTAAGATGTGACAATTAGAGTTGCATCACCATTGCCAAAAATCTAGTGTTTCATGCATGCATCAAACACATAGAGATCCAGTATCACTATGTGCGTGATTTGATGGAGGATGGGATAGTGGAACTCGTCTACTGTCCAACAGAGGAGAATGGAGCAGATATCTTCACCAAACCACTTACAAAGTATCTGCTTCAAGTTCATCTTCAGAGACTCGGCATTGGTCGAGAAGATAGTTCACCTATGGGTGGACATTGAGGGGGGGTATTAGATATGATCAATGCCCCACCCTCATTAGGTGCTACCAATGATCCATGATGCTCAAAGTTGTAAGGCCCCCGTTATGAGGAGAAGCCAAATGTGAGCCCGGACATTGGTTGAGTCCTGACTTGTATATCAGATGAGGTCTATGTGACTGGATGGCAAAAAGGTGACTGTTGTGGGTCTAATCTTTGGGTTAGACGGAGTGGTTAAGCTAGTAGCAACTCGAGGCGCATTGCATCGAGTTGCGGTGTAAGGGAGTTAAAAGGGGCCCCTATTGTGGGGTCCGGGGGCCGTTGAAGCGGCCCCTAGCTAGGGGGTCCCAGGGGGGACCAGCGGCCCCCCTGGCGGGGGTCCGAGGGCAGCGCCCCTGGCCCGATGGTAAAGGGAATATTCCCTGGCCGACTAGTGGAGGCTCATATGGTAGGTCGTCAGCAGGCCGACCTAACAACCTTCGCTGGCTATAAAAGCTAAACCCCTTCGCAGCCATCTCTCACTCATCTTTCACCAGTCAGAGTTGTTGTTCCAGCTAGCCTTAAGCTCTTCACCTATCTTCTGTCTAGATCGCCATCTAAGCTTCATACAGTGGAAGCGCACAGGTGGACAGAGCCATCTTTGTATCAATTGTTTAGAGTTAAAGAATTTACTGATTCTCCTCTTATCTGTTGTGTACTCTCTATCTCTTTCTCAGATTCTGTTCGCTGCGCCGTGTAATATTTTACAAGATGTGCCACCTAAACGGATGGTGGAGATGAGGCAAAAATGGAAAGAACAAGTGAAACTCACCCATAGGATGCTCCAACCCAAGAGGCATTCTTCTTTGTATTGAAAGACAATGTTTTATGGATATGTTGGATAGGCATGGTAGTAGAGCATTTGTAGTTTACCCACATGAGATTGTAATGAAGGAGATCTAGCTAGCCTAACTAAGGGAGAGAAGAGAGAGAAATACTACATGAGAAGAAGAAGAGTGAGAAAGATAGGAATAAGAGAGAGACAGAGAGAAAGAGAGAGGAAGAAGGAGAAGCCATGAGAGCTGAAGAGAGGTGGAAGAGATATTTCTTGATAATTCCGTGATGCCTGAGGAAACTCTCTTACATCTTTTATACCATCAGTGTGACTAGTATTTTCCCGTATGCCCAAACCATCCCATCTCATGAAGTTTTTGTCCTCAAAAAAAGGGAGGAGCAGGGAGGGGAGGCTACAGAGTACTACTCTACGTGTGATACAAGAGAAATAAGCAAGGGCATCCATGTCATGAAAACAAGGCCCTGGATGGAGTGGACAGTGTGCAAGTCTGCTGTAGGAGGAAGTCAGTCATAACTTTGGGCAGAAGACTCTGAACAGGATGAATGAGGTGTCCTTGCGGAGCCTAGAAGATATACTTTCAGCCCATGTGGGTAAGGTGGGGTTGAAAATAATTCAGGACCAAAACTGTTGCAAAATAGATGGCTGTCTAGAAGCCGGGTATGATGTCCAAGACAGGATTGTTGTAGGGAGAACAACCATAACTTCCCATAGGAAACTCCGATCGGGACAAGTGAGGTGTTGTTACTAAAGAGCCCTTGAGGTGTACTTTCATCCCGTGTAGGTAAGGTGGGGCTGAGAATAGCTCAGGACCAAAATTGGTGCAAAATAGATGGTTGTCTAGAAGTAGGCTATAGTCCAAACAGGGGCACAGTGTGGTCAAGATCCAACCAATGCAACCTCCTTGAGGTGGGAAAACTCATCCCCAAAATAGAGGCTGAGCACCAAGAAGCTTCCTCTAGAGGTAGGCCTTGTCTTTTAATCAAGTACTCATGAATGGACTGACTATAAAGTTTATTTTCATGCTGTCCTATGACCGTTTCAGGCATATATTGAATAAGGCCCTCTTCATCCATGGGGGGCAGTTCCTCCACATAATCTTTGGGGGTGCCTATGAATGGCTTCAATTGGCTCACATGGAATACATTATGTATCTTGGTGTCAGGGGGGAATTGGAGGTGCTAGGCTAGGTCTCCAACTTTCTTAAGGATTGTGTACGGCCCATAGTAATGATGTGCCAACTTGTTGTAAGAGCCATCTTTAAGTGTAGCATAACGGGACTCGGGGACCTTGAGGAGTACCAATTTGCCTTCTTGGAAGTCAAGAGGGCACCTCTTTGCATCCACATAGAGCTTCATGTGCTCTTGAGCCTTTTTGAGATTGACCTTCCATTGTTGAAGCAAGGCCCCAACTCTTCTTTCCCAAGGGGGTTAAGCTTCTCACTGAAGACCACAGTGGGGAGGGGCATCCGATAACCATACAATGCCTCAAAGGGGAATACTCCAATACTCAAATGAGTGGAGTTGTTGTAAGCAAACTCTGCCAAATGTAGCCACATATCCCAAGCATTCTACACATCATGAAAAAAATGTATCAAGTAGGTCTCAAGCCACTTGTTAACCCACTCAGTTTGCCCATCCGTTTGGGGATGATAGATGGCCCATGGAGCTCAAAACCGTCTGCCAAAATTGACTCATAAATTTGGTATCCCAGTCGTGCACTATGACATGTGGCAATCCATGAAACTTGAATACATACTCCATAAATTGAGTGGCAACTTGAGATGTTATAAATTGAGATTTTGTAGGGATGAAATGGGTTGCTTTAGTGAGGTAGTCAACTACCACATACATGTTGTTCCAACCAAGCCAAATGTGGGGCAGCCACCGGGGTCAAAAGGGAACCCATCTGGAGAATCATAAAATTGATCCAGGTCAAGATCCTCTTCAAATTTTGCATTTTCAACATGTGTCATCATCGGTGGTGTGTCATGTGGGTCCTCATTGATTCTATCACAATCTTCCAACACATACATGCTATTAAACCTAACAATGGCATTCTTAAATGGGCATTGGGATGCATGATCGGGTGTGTATTTATCCCCACACTTAAAGCTTAAACCCTTAGCCTTTTGATCCTTGACAACATCTGAGAAAATGAATCTTTGGCCACTCTAACCTAAGGCATTCTGAGTCTTACTTTCAACATACTTGGTGTCACCTTTGGGCAGAGGTGCTATCCCAAAACTGCCATGTATTCTCTCAACATTAAAAGTGGGATAAGTTGGTATCTTGGGGTTGCCATTCAATGCATTGTTGCTATGATAATTTCTAGCATATGGGGGCTTCCTAGTGGGATATCTTTGATGTCCTAAAATGGGTTGCATGCCCTCATTGTGGCGGTATTTCCTGCCATACCATTCAGCCAACTCTATGGCGCCAAACAAGGCGGTTGTCTTTTGAGCCATTACATTAGCTGAGAGATTCAAATCCAACCCATAAATGTATTTATGCAGTTTGAGCTCATCATTGACAGCTTCCATATACATAGATAGGTTCATAAACTAGTTAGTATACTCCCGCACTGTGAAATTACACTAATCAAAATGATACCATTGCCTTGCCAAACATTCCTTCTCAGCCAGGGAGACAAAAACTTGAACCATATGCATCTTGAAATCTTCCCAATCATGAAACTATTGGTTTTCCCTTTGAATGTACCTCCACCATGTGTGGGCAAAGCCCTCCAAGTGAAGGGAGGCGAAGACAATTTTGGCCTCATTGGTACAAGGGTAAATGAGGAAGTAGGCTTCAAGTTTAGAGGTCCATTCCTCTAACTCGGTCGAGAATGAGGATTGCCCATTAAATTTAGTAAATACAATCTTGTCACGTAATTCATTTGGGCCCTGCTACCCATGCATGCCATGTGCTGCATGCTTCCCATATATACCTTGTTGCCCATACATGCCTTGCTGACCAGAATGTCGTTGGGTGCCATGTTGCCGATGCATTATACGTGGGCCAAACTGATTATTAGGGCCTTGCTGACCAAAATTTCCATGTTACCCATGTGCACCTGTTTTAGGGCCTTGCTGCTCAAAATTTCCATGCTACCCATGCAGTACATGCAAACCAAATTGAACATTATGGCCTTGTTGCCCAAAACTGCCATGTGCATGCTGCTCATTAACATGTGCATGCTACCCATGTGCACCATGCATACTATGCTGCCCAAAATTTCCATTTTTCCCTTGCACATACCTTCCACTACCGGGGAGTTGTTGTCCCAAGGATGGGCTGGAAGGGTTCGGATGGGAGGATGGGCTCATCATGTCACATAGAGGGCTCGCCCAGCTCATAGGTGCTATGGGGAAAACCATGGGTGCTACCAAAACCTTGCCAGCCACGTCCCGTCTCCAAGGGGAGAGGGCACTTGTTCTCACGAGGAGGACCATGCTGCTTGGGCTGAGCCGAGGAGGGTGAGAGGGTGGAGATGAGTGTGCCCATGCGCTCTACGAGCAAGTCCGTCTTAGCCATCATCTTGATATGATGTTGTTCTTGGCAAATTTCCATCTCCCTATGGCATTGTTCCAGCTCTTGATGCCGCTCAGCATGATGGGTCTCATGTTGGCATAGTGTGTCATTAAGCATAGCAAAACGGTTTGTTTCGGGGGCACCTTCTTCAAGCATGTCACGATCCTCTTGGGTGGAGCTAGGATCATTCATAGATGCACAAGAATCTCTAAACTTGCGCTAGAAGTCCTGGGCCTTGGCTTTACCCTTATGACTTGCCATACTAGGCGCAGTCCACCGGACCCCCTGTCACAAAAACTGCAATATCTTGAGCTAGGGAGCTCTGATTGCCAAGCTTCTTGATTCAAAACAGAGCCCTTGATCCCCTGTACAAGGCAATGCAAAAATATTTCTCACAATAGATACGCAGAATTTTCTGTAATTGAATTTTCAGGGCTGAGATAGGGTACACCTATCTCCCATTGCATACATCCACCATACATCCATCAAGTCATACATGTTCTCTACCAATACATGTGGATTTAGCCATCATACATCCACCAAGTCATACATTTTCTCTGCTAATATATGTGTATACATCCATCATACATCCATCGAGTCATACATTTGTTGTCCATACATGTGCAAGCTGCTTGGATGTCAATGATTGGGGCTCATGCCACCAATTTAGAGTACGTGCACCTGTAAACAGATTTTGGGCTTTGGATCACCAGGAGGTGGGCAAAGTTGTGCATCCCTTCAGGGTCTTTGATGGCAAGGGGGTGTCACCCCTCTTTTATCTTGCCACCTCGCCTAGCATCGAGCTTTTCCTCACCTGGAATATATATGGTAGACATTTATTATTAAGCAACCAGCATGATATGCATTTACAAATTGAGGATTGGGCCTTTCATGATATGCATGATCAATAAGGAAAATGGGATGGGGAAAGGGGTTACCTCTGCAAATTAGTGACTCACTAATTGCATCACTTACTCTTTTTTACAATTTTTGGCTTGATGATCAAGAATCAAGACCAAGCACGGTTATGGGTTAGGAGTTAAATTCTCAACCAATAGGAAAGAAATTTGAAGTGTGCTTAGTCATGCACGCATTCCAAGAAGTGCATAATGGAAGAAGGAAATCAATAGGTGATCCATAGCTTCAGCCTAAACAAGAATTCATGTAATTCTTTAATCTCTCCAAGCAAGAGGTTGGGCTCAGCAAGTGGTTGGAGAAGAGAGACCAAGACCCATGAGACATACATTGCTTAAGCTTGGGATGATGGCCGCGTCTTCAACTTTGCCACCAGCTCCACTACCCTCCCTGCCTCCGTTGTCAAGAAGATAAAGGAGGAGCTCTACAACTGGCATGGATGCTGCATGAGCATCATGGAGGTGAGCCACCGCAGCAAGGAGTTCCTGTCTATGATCCAGAATGTTGAATCTGCCCTTAGATCCCTCCTCAACATCCCGAAAGATTACACCATCTTCTTCCCACAGGGAAGGGTCACCACACAATTTTCAAGCATTTGTGCAAATGAGACCATCCATGGGGTAGAGTTCAAAGATTACCCTCCCCCCTTCAGGTGACACCCTTCTTGTTGCAGACTGTGGATGTGTCAAAATTTGGCCCCAGGATCACAGAAAAACATTGGTCCTTGTGGTGTAACTATTGTGATTGTTCTCAAGGACCTTCTGGGTAAGGCTCAGCTTATAACTCCTGTAATGCTAGACTACAAGATCCATGTAGACACAACAATTCTCTGTACAACACACCGCCATGCTTTGGAATCTATGTCTGTGGCCTTGTGTTTGATGATCTGTTGGACAAAGGAGGCCTAGAAGAAGTAGAGAAGCACAACTTTAAGAAGGCTAAGCTTATGTATGACACAATTGATGAGAGCAATAATCTTCAAGTGCCTGATAGAGAAGTCAGTGCGTTCACTGATGAATGTTCCCTTCACCATTGAGACTCCAGAGTTAGAGGCACAGTTTATCAAAGAAGCAGCAGCGCAGGAAATGGTGCAGCTCAAGCACCATCGTCCTATTGGTGGCATTACGGGGGCAGCCCTGAGGGCTTCAGCAGGGTATGGGGTGGCACTCAAGTACTCCAAGGTGAGCCCAAGGTCTCAAGGCAGTGGATCTTGCAAGATTTTGGGCTAGAGCTTCCATGGCAGCTTAAAGGTCTTGAGAGAAAGAAGGGGAAAAACTCACTTTTGTAAAAGATAGTCACGGTTACTCTTTTCCCCAAGTCCACAGGGGTCTTATTGGAAGAGGCAACCCCTAAACTTACTCTGTGAAGTAAAAATGAGCAGCCATTTTTGCCCTTTTGCCTCCAGATGCGGTCAAACCTCCAGTGAGCTCCCCAAGAAAGGCTGCAATAGTCTTCAAGAAGCCTGACAACTTGTCTGAATACCCCCTATGTACCTGTGGGAACTATGTAACTGGGATTTTCTCTCTGTGAAGAACTATATGGAACCTAAATCTAAGGGAAGAAGAAGGAAAAAGGACAAGGCTCTGATACCAATTGTAATGAAGGAGACCTAGCTAGCCTAACTAAGGGAGAGAAGAGAGAGAAAGACTGCAGGTGAAGAAAAAAAGGAGAGAGAAAGACAAGAAGGAGAGAGAGAGAGAGAGAGAGAAAGAGAGAGGAAGAAGGAGAAGTCATGAGAGCTGAAGAGAGGTGGAAGAGAGATTTCTTGTAATTCTATGATGCTTGAGGAAACCCTCTTACACCTTTTATACTATTAGTGTGACCGGTATTTTCCTGTATGCTCGGTTCATTACAAAGATTAGATGTGTTGATCCTAAGGTTGTGGTATTGATAGTGATATCCACTATTCCTCACATTCCTTGGAATCTTTGATAGCCCATTCCAGTGCCTAAAGTGCATCTAGAAAAATTGATAGAGCTATTGAATGAGAGGATTTATATAGGGTTACTTGAGCCATTTTTAGCACCCTATTCGAAAAAATGGTTCACAATGCCTAAGAAGAATGGATCTCTTAGGTTTATTCATGATTTGTAACCAGTGGATAGGGTGACAATCAGGAATGTTGGTGTAGGTCCAATTGTGGATGAGTTTATTGAGGCTTTTTCAAGGTGAGCTCTCTATTCTCTTGTCAATATTTATTCAAGATATGATTAGTTTTAGCTTGCCTTGGTGGAGAGTAGAGATTTGACCACCATGAAAGCTCCATTGGGGCTTGTGTCAAGATGTGCAATTTGCCATAGGGAGCTACAAAATCAATAGCACATATAATGAGTGCTATGAATAAGATTCTAGATTATTATATCCCTTAGCTTACAATGCTATTTCTAGATGATATGCCTATTACATGCTATCCAAAAGAGAAAAAGGATGAGACATTGGATAAAAATGGATGCAGGTACTTTGTTGCAAACCATATTATGGATTGTGAGATGATTTTTTCTAGGTTGGAAGATGTGAACTTGACCTTATTAGGGTTGAAATAAGTTTGTGTGATAAATGAAGTGATTATTGTTGGACATATGTGTGGCTACTATGGCAAGAAACCTTCACCTACTAAGGTGGATGCTATCAAGAAGATTGCAAAGACTTGTACTTCAATCTCAAAGGTGAGGAGGTTTCTAAGAGCATGTATATTTTACATGATATGGATTCCACATTTTTCCCATTTGCAGATGTGTTATATTGATTTCTTTGCAAGGGGAAAATATTCTTTTCGAATGAAAGGTATACTAGAGCTATGAGGAAGGTCAATAAGTTATTATAGATTTCTCTAACACTTAGATTGGTAGATTATGCTCATGGGAGGCTTATGGGCTGGTCACAAAGGTGTGTGGGATACATATAAGAAGATCAAGGAATATTACTGGTGGAAAGGGACGAAAAAAATATGTATCTCATTTTATAGAGAGATGCAAGGAGTTCTAGTTGTATTCTTCAATGTAGTATAGGGATGAGCTTCATCTGACGTATCCACTTTGTATACACTACAAGTGGATTGTTGATTTGATTACTATGCCAATTGGGATTTGGTAGATGAGATATATTGTTATTGCAAGTGAACATCTTACCAATTAGGTTTAGGGAAGAGCATTAAGAACAAAGGCCGCAAATGTCATATGCAAGTTTTTCCTTGAGGAGATCTTTTGCAAGTATGGATATGCTACGAATATTATTGCAAATTGAGGAGAGATAGATATAGATTATGCTAGAGAAATTTTCTCTAGACATGGCATTAAACTGGCTTTGACTTGAGCTTATAATCCATAAGGTAATGGGAAGACTAGAAGAGGTCATTAGCCTATAGTGAAGGAGTTAACCAAAGCTTGTGGTGGGAAGATCAGGGATTAGCTAAGGATATTGCTTTATACTCTATGGGAAGGCCGCACTATACATAGTGTTACTATTGGATTCATGCTTGTGGAATTGGTATATGGGAAAAAGCTAGTTATGCCTATAGAGACATATGCACTTACTTGGAGTGATTTACATTGGCAAGAAGATATGTCTAGGGAGAAGCTCTTGCCTCTTCCCATTCATAAGCTTGAGAGAAAGTTGAAGGATGTATAGAGTGTGATGTAAAAACTCATAAAGACAAGGCTATGGAATAAGGACACGTTTGATACTAGGCATAGAAGTCTATGGCCTAAATCAGCGAAAGAGGGAGATTGGGTATTGTTCTATGATAGCAGCCTAGATAATTTGCATAGCACTATTCGAAATATGGTGAAAAGGTGGTTTAGGCCTTATGTGGTGAAGCATGCTTATGATAATGCTAGTTATGCCCTTATTAAAGTTGATGGGACAATCTTGAGAGCACCTATTGCAAGCAAGAGGATTAAAATCTTTAAGAGAAGAGGTGACGAAACATATGCAATGGGAAGATTAGGGGAGGAAGAGTATGATGGTAAAGAATATCATTGTCACTTGCTTGGACATTACTTTTGTAGTGGAAGCAAGTACATGTCAAATCTGGGCAAGAAACATTGGAAAGTAGTGAAAGGCATCTTGAGGTAATTGAGTGGTACAAGAGATGTTTGTGTATGCTTTGGGAGGAGTTGTAGTGGTGTACTTATTGACAATAGAAACTCAATCATAATATATGTTTTAACCTTGTATGGTGGTGCAATCTCATGGATGTCTCATTTAGGAAAATGTTTGCTATTATCTACTACTAAAGTTGAGTATGTTGCAGCCACAAAGGTATGTAGAGAAGCCATATGGCTTACTCGTCCAATGGGAGACTTGGGCCTCAGTGAAGACATGGCATTGTTGCACAGTGATAGTTAGAGTGCCCTCGTGTTGGCAAATCATCCTACGTTTCATGCAAAAACCAAGCATATAGAAGTGAGGTATCACTTCATTTGTTAATTGCTCAAGGACAAGTAGGTTGGTCTTATCAAAGTTCATATCATTGATAACCTTGTAGACTTTCACCACAAGCACTCCAAAAAAATTGCATTGTGTAGGGAGTTGATGGGCATTGGGTAAGGACAACTCGCATGTATTCACCTCATACATTCTCTTACTTTTTTGTCTCCCTTAAAGACACATTGGCCTTTAAGTGGGAGATTGCTGTACAGAGGTTGAGTACAGAGGTGCTGCTATGGTAGCATGTGAGGTGATATGGCTGCAAAAGTTATTGGTGTCAAGAATCGTGTGGTGGAGGGACTTGCTTGAGCTGCTGTGCCAAACACACACTATACACACAAGAGGAAGCTCACTCAAGAACACAAGAAGAGAGTTGGGGGTCAAAACGTTTTCTTGCTGATTTTTTCTTCTTCTTCTTCCGTACAGTATACAATGTACACAAAGTATAGATAAGATACAACATAAAGGAAAGTGGCCTACTAAGTCAAACAATGCATAACAGACTACACTAATCAACTGGTGCTATATCTTTGCCAGCTGTAGGTAGGTGTAAAAAAATAAATATAACAAGTAATAAGTCAGTGGCCATGTGATTATCATAATGACCACCAACATGCTAAGTGTAGATGTGCGGACCTATCTAGCCAGGCGGTCCATCATCAATGTCTGCATGTGTTGAGTGACACACTATTGATGCGACGCTCGATGCATAGGCTCTTAGGAAAGAGGCCAAGATAAGTAAAATAAATTTTAAATTTCGCATTTTTAATAGGAAATGTGATGGCAAAATTGTTATTGCTTTCATTACTCAATTTGATGACTATTTTCATGAAGAGCAATATGTTGAAAAAGATAAACTTAAATGCCTCACTAACCATTTAGCAAACAAAACATCATTATGGTGGATTGTTGTCCATAAGAGTGTTGATTGTCCCTCTACTTGGGAAGCCTTTCAAAATAAATTTTTGCAAAATTTTCTTCTGCCTCAATTCCATGAAAAAACCATCAAATAGTGGGATCTTCTGCAACAAAGAGATTGTGAATCCATCCCACAATACACTGAGCATTTCTGGAGTGCCTTACTTTAACTTAGAATGCTTGAAGATGTCCCTAAGTGACCCACAAGCGCAAGTACATGTCCAGTTTGCTTGGTCACTTCTATGCGGAAGTGAGCCTGAAGATGTCATTCGATGTGCTATTGATGTGACACTCGATGCACAGGCTCTTAGGAAAGAGGTCAAGATAAGCAAAGAAATTTTAAATTCTTCAAATTGTTATTTTTACCTATTTTTTATACATTTTCACAATTATACCCACAATGGCTTGTTGAATAGATGCATTCCAATTGTTTTAAGTACCCAAACGACTATATTTGGAGTTCATATGACAAAGTTATGATCTAAACAAGTTGGAAGGCAGAAAAAATGAAATCTTTATCATCAATGATGTCATAAAAAAACACCAAGAAGCAGGTGCTCTCTCTTTACCTCCTTCCTCCCCCCGATTACTATATAAACAGGGGTAGGGTGTCACATCAAACACACATAGATACAAAATGACCCATGTAGATGTCTCTCTACTGCTATTGATGACGCGACGAAGCTCTGCTGCAATTAGTCACTGAGCCTCTCTTTCTCTTTCTCTCTCTCTCTCTCCACCCCTACGCAGAAGCACTGCCCGAACCCATCAAGATTCTTCCATGGCTCCCAAGAGACATCAAGATGCTGAGCAAGGTCACGCTCAGAGACCTCCCCAACACGAGGAAGTGGTCATCTTGTTGCTGACAAAACTCAACATGATGCTAAAGCACAAGTAGAAGTTAAGCTCGAACCCATTCAAACTGAAGAACCAACCATCTTGCAACAAATCGAGATTGCGGCTATATAGCATACTCACAATGGATGGCTAAATAGAGATAATGAGGTTAGTACCTAAGAAAAGGATTGCGATTAGTTACAACTTACTTAGACTTGTAAAAGCACATTAGTATTATCAAGTGCTTTTTAGGAAGGAACATGGAAATTGATGAAGAGGATAGTTCTATGCATCATATTGACAACTCGTTAAAATGCCTTATGGTTATGATTGTTTTTAGATTTGTGAATGATGAATTATGGCTCTTATGATTTTGGGCTTGCACACTGGATGAATTGTGGATGGTGGTGGTTTGGGACATTGGGATCCTCAACCCAATGCTCCCTTACACTCTGCAGAGTGTGGAAAAACTCACCTGCGGGTGGGAGTCCTATGCTCCCGAGGGAGGTAGGTACCTTTTATTTGATCACTCAAGCACTTGAGAGGGCAAAGGGCTGAGTGGTAAGTGCCCCTGTTCTGTAGGATGGCTCCTGAGGCTTAGGGAAGCTTAGAGGGGCTTTGAGCTAGTAAATTTCCATGTTGACCACGGACGGAGTTATATCACATACAACCCAATCCCAAGGGATTGGAAGGTCCTATCCTAGGCTCGATTGTGTCTTTCTACGGAAAGATGATTTTGTACCACTCTAGGGAGTGATGGTTCAAGATGTTATTACGAAATAAAGTATCTGATTTTTTGAATTCTTTGTTATGCGCTAAAGATTGAGTTTAACGAACCTAGTCTAATGGAGTAATAAAAGGAACCTGATTTTACATGTCCAAACAACGTGGTAGTATGCTTTGCTAATTATAAAACTAAGCAAAACCATCAAGGAAAGTGGGTGGCTTTGATCCTGATGATTGGATGCCTATGGTTGGGTGGACCCAATAAGTCGGGTAACTTTCCCTAGGTAACTTTCCAACATTAGATAGAGCTTATTAAATTGTGAGCTTCCAAATATCGGTAGGATTACTTACCAGGTTTAACACCATTTTAGGGGGCCAGAGCTAAGATTTTACCTTATGGGTAGGGGGATCGAGTTATACTCTCCCCCGTCTCTCACTCTCTTTGAACCAAGTGCGGTGTTAACCTCACTCGTGCCTTTGATTGATTACAAAGTGGTATTTCTTAGGTGGGCGTTAGATTGCTATTAGAGGTGACTTGTCCATGCTTCCCCTATGAAGTAGAACTGAGATTCCCATGTTCAACTAAGTCCAAGGTTTTCCATGGGGAGACGAGATGGTGATGTGCATGAATATGAATTTCAGTCAACTACTAGAGGACTCCTCTGGGTCTATTGGAGGAGGCACCTCACATGTGGTATCAGAGCCTAGGTTTCAAAAGAGCTTTTAGTGTAAGGTTA
This sequence comes from Lygodium microphyllum, assembly GCF_053477565.2. Taxonomy (NCBI): domain Eukaryota; kingdom Viridiplantae; phylum Streptophyta; class Polypodiopsida; order Schizaeales; family Lygodiaceae; genus Lygodium; species Lygodium microphyllum. Next base: position 49,000,021 of record NC_141140.1, on the reverse strand, counting down.
AGTAGTCAACGTATAAAAGGAATTAAGAAAATAACCACAATTGTTTGAAGAAAACTATTGTTGAATATCTTGCACTAACACTAGCATACACATTGTGCTCACGGAAACTTAGTGATGAGGAAGCTACATGTTTGTGGGATATTTTTTCCATCATGTATCAAGTAGTCTTAGGGTCGAATAAATTCTCACACCGCAAGGCTATAATTGAGATCATGGAGATTATCTTTATTCCTCCAATTGTATTGCAACCTTATCCTAACTCATGGTACATGAGAGATTTATGGCCAATGAATGGGTCACATATGGAGATATATTATGAGCATAATATTCTTCTTCATTATGAACTATGGAGGATTCGATGGGCTGAACAACTAAGGATAGTTAAGATATACCTTTTGTTCAGTGCCTTTGTTGAATGGTTACTAGACATTGGTGATGAGCTTGTATCTAAAACCTTGTGGGTATATTGAAAAGTGTTACAAATAGTACCACCCGAGAGAGTCGTTATAGTACCAAGAAGGCCTTATTTTGGTACTGGATGTTTTGGTTATCCCCAAGAGCCATGTTAACCCTCAAATGAAAAAAGGTGAAAATTTCGGAAAAGCTAAAGCAGAAGACAAAGACAAAGGCCAAGGCAAAAAGAAACAGAAGACAAAGACTCACAAGGAGAAGAGTCCTAAATAAGGGAGAAAGGTGCACAAGGAAAAGCGCAAGTCAAAACTTTTGTAAAAGAGCGCAAGCACATCATGGTTTAATTCAAGGAGCGCCGGGCTCTCACCCGTGTGCAATTTGTAAATGTAGACGGCGATGGAAAGGAAGCTAGGAAGATAGAAGGACAATGGGAAAAAGGGCCTAGGCTATGGCCGGCCATGTAAAAGGGGGAAAATGGGATGACCACCCAAAAGGGATTTAGGGTTTTGTATATAAAGTTGAAAAGTGAATGAGAAGCTCATTCTTGTGTATGGCCAAAAGTAGCTCTCCTCTTCTTCTTCTTCTTCTTGTTCTTGCTTGCTTGAGCTTGTGCTTGAGAGAGGGAGTGTGAGAGTGTGAGGGTGAGGGACCGAGGAGGAGAAGCTCTCCATCTTCTCCTCTCTTCTTCTCTTCTCTCGTCTTGCTCGCGGCAATGGAGCTTGGAGCGTGGAGCTTGCTTGGAGCTTGCACTTGGATCATGGAACTACCGGAGTGCGCGGGAGAGGAGGTAACTCAAACGGCACGGAGGTAAGCTCACTACACCCGTAGATATGGATGGCGCATCGGTTATGTGAGAGGTAGCCATTAGTGCTCGGCTTGGAACGCTTGAAACAATAAGCGGTCCGTGGGTCTTGCCGGTTGAGTGAAACCTCCCACATTTTGGTTCCGTTGCCGGGACAACGGATTCAAGCCTTGAGTGCTTGCGCGCTTCGAATCGAGCATCAAAGTAAGGGGTTTTCCCCGAACCGGTGCTTGAGATAGGTAGGAAGTGAGGGGGTTGAAGATGGTATTCGATCTCCTTGGCAAGTAGATTTTTTTTATTTTTTGAGATTTATGTTATGAAATGGAGTAATGTAGGTATTTACTTTGTTATTTGGATGCATTTAGGATAGGAAAAAACAAAGAAAAAGAAACAAACAGTGGGGTTCTCTGTTGATGTATAACAGGCTAAAACAGGGAAATAGGGGCACAGATCCTTAGAGTGCCATTCGATTCGAGCACCACAGTGTTTCCAGGCATGTCTAGCATTCCCTTGTAGTGTCTTGCACCTATCTGGAAGGCACTGGATGATTCGGTGTAGTAGACGTCAGTCTAGATGCATCGCGTGCAACTCGCGGGCCGTCGGCCGCGTAGTTGGACCGGGCCGTCCAAGTCCCAAAATCGGACCAGTCCATACTCGGACACTCGGACTCAGACCACTCGGACCAATCCATAATAGGACGATCGGACAACCATCCGATCGGACCATCCTGTCCGATCGGACCACTCAGACCAACCCATCCGATTTTGAAAATTGGACCACTCGGGCCACTCGGACTCGGACCAACCTGTCCGATCGGACACCTCGTCCAATCGAGGAAATTGGACCCACTCCTGTCCAAATCGGACCAGTCAGAATCGGACCAGTCCAGAATCGGACTACTAGAATCGGACCACTGTGTCCGATCCAATTCCCAGAATCGGACCACTCTGAAAATCGAACCACTTTTTCAATCCGACTCCTAGAATCAGACGTGACCAAAATCGAACCACTAGGCCGATCGGACTAACCCAAAATCAGACGTCCGATTCTGATAATCGAACTCTTGAAAATCGAACATCTGAGAATCAGACAGAAAACTGTCAAAATCAGACAGGTATCTAGAACACAAATTTTGACACATCTAAACCCTGAAATTGACCCAAAGACTACGTAGAGCTAAAGGCACATCACAGATCCATCACCGGGCTAAAATTTAGAGCACGTAGTTCAAAATTTGGCTATAAACGGTCCTCCAAATTGCGTATGGCATTTACCGTAATGGCCCTGCGGGCCGGGGGGGACTACCCCCCCAGACCCCCGCAGAGGGGGCTCTGCCCCCTCCGCACCTCCCCCAAGTAGGTTGGAGGAAAAACGCGCATCGTGACAGGTCCTCCAAATTAGACCCTAATGTAGTAATGGCTCTACACGAGCATGGATCCTCACTTGTAAAAGAGCAACCAAAAGCCCATACCTGAACAGAGAGAAACAAAGACCCTAGGACCTCAACGGGCCAATCTAGCCATCCAGGGCAAAAAGGCCACACCACGAGAACACAAAGACATTGTGTTCAAACCATGTCTAGTCAGAGCGAAATGCAACATCATCAAGCTATCAATGCGAGGATGACTAGACATGATAGTCCTAACCATAGATGTACCTTGAGTAGCGTTGCACAAACGACCCAAGACCTCAGTAGAGAATCCACGTCTGACTGTGTAGTTAGGGACTCAAAGGCATCTGTCAGAAGGCTTAAATTTACAAGCCAAGACCCGGAAGATGAAGACATAGTACCACCTGCTTATCTTGGGGTCAAACTCACCCGAAAAGAGAGCATACTATTGATGCTCTAATTGATGAAGGAGCAGATTTTAACATCTTGACCTATGAATCATGGACCCTACTAGGCCAACCAGAGCTCACAATGACTAGTGCAACTCTTAGCCCTTATGGGGGACACCCACAAGCACTCATAGGGAAATGCAATATCCTTGCAACAATTGAAACTGAAAGCTTGCCTATCCTATTTCATGTTCCTCCAAATAGTGCTAAATATGGTAAGGAAACCCTCCTAGGAAGACCCTTCAAAAGGGCGATCAAATGTGAGGCTGACTATGTAGCATAGAGGATACACCTAACACTACCGGGTGTGAGGATAGTCACAACCTTTAGCAAGGGTGACCTCATCAAACCTCGAGGGAAAGGCAAGGAAGGTGCTGACGTAATAGTCAAGCCTACTAACGAGAGCAAGGACTTGTTGGAAAAACTGATGCAGGCACAGGTCGAACAATGAGAACCAGTGAGTGTGGCCAGGCCTGGAACAAGAAGGTCAAGAGACAAAGCCAAGGACGGGCTTTGGACTTATAAATATCATAGAAGACCCCAAAAGAAGCCCAAGCCTTGTAGACACAGGCATCGATGGAGGGTCAGCACAATGCCACGATGGATATCCAAAGCGTTGCTACGTGCTCAAGGGTACTACGCAGGCAACCGATGGATTTGGGTACCAAAACCCCCTGTTAAACCTTCTTTGTCGACTGAAGGCCAGGACATATCAAGAACAAAGAAGTGTAGGAGGAGATCTAAATGAAAAACCAAGTCCCAAGTCAAAAATAGTGGAGTGACCGATCCCCTCATGGTCGAAATCAAGAAACCCAACGGGACCAATTGGAGGGTAGATCCTCAGCCTAGTGTGCTTGACAAGCAGACATCAGATGTAATCATTGAGGATACGCTAAAGCCACTAGTGCCCAAGGAGCCTTTGATTCCCCAAGAGGATAAGGAGCACCAGAGGCACCACGCTACTTGTGAGATGCCTAATTGCTCAACAAAACAAATGGCACAATCGTCTAATAGCCTTGAGCAAATCATTCAGCCAGTGCCAAGTCCATTTAAGAGTCCTAGATCTCCTACACCCTCTTTTGCCAAACGGACACAGGAAGCACAACAGCAGTCGTCAAGGATGGCTGCTCAATCCAAATCTCCATCTCCATCTAAGCTTCCAAATGTCCAAGAGGTGGGACATGACACCATCTATAGCTCTCGGCCCAAGGATATGCCTATGCAACCTAAGGTGGCTAGCTCAACTGATACTCGACCTACACAAGTGAATGCTCTAAGAGCAACGACCACTTCCAATTGCCCTAATGACTTGACACCACAATCCACCAAGAGTAGCCAGTCCAGTAAACTAGCTGCTACTACTTCCAATCAGGGATCACAGCAGTCGCAGCCCTTAGCTGTGACAATGCCCCTTATGGAACGTGTCCTTAGTAGTTTACCTATGGAGGAGGTGTCGCAACCAAATCCCTCGACAACTCCAGCACTTTCAAAGTCCCTAAAGCCTAGGCTGGAGGAGTTAAACATAAGGGAGTTGGCTAAAGAGCTAGACTCTCCGAAAAGGGAGGTAGTTGTGCTCTCACAACCTAGCAAGGCTATTCAGCAGGCCACGGCCATGTCCCATAAGGACACACTAGAGAAGGGAAATGCTGAGGCCCGACCAAGCACATCAATGATCGATATAGCCCAGGATCCTGAGACGTTAGATGCACCTACGCTAACCAAGAAAAAGAGGAGGAAACAATGAAGAAAACAATAGTTGCAGGTGGTTGCGGACCCCAAGGACATTGGGACGAAAAGTGCTAGAGAGCTGAGGAATAAAGCATCGAGTCCATCCACTAATGAGCCCACTGATGCCTCTCCTGATAGCAGTGAAACCTCAATCACATCTGTGTGCTCTGAAAAATCAAAGCAGTCGTTGCCATCAACAGTTACTTTCAACACTCAATCCACCGACAATAGAACTCACATCGATCAATCAAGAGTGGATACAACGTCGTCACAACAGGATGACAAATCCATACCAGTCACATCCGAGAAGCACCATGACAAAATAGTAGCAAAACCTCAAGAAAAATGCACAATCCCTGAGAGCATAAGCAATCCTAGCATTGACCAATCTTGCTCATCTAGGCCTGAACCTCCAGCTATGCTAAAGCCTAGACAAATTCCTAGAACCTTGCATGAGATGGCAACCGAGCAAGACCTCATTGAACATAGAAGTGTCGCAGAATGCTTAGCTGAGTTGGATGCTAAGCTCAAGGTGTTCGCACGAGTCTACGTCCTTGCGGACGTGGGCACAATCCCCAAGGAGCAGCTTGGAGATTACTTGCCCTTCCCTCTATCCTGGGAGGAGCAAGAACATCTTAACGAGCACTACGATAGGCTTTTGCATGAATGCATGCGACTCATCTCTGACGAGGAAGCCGACGAACTGCGCTTAGCTGTCACATTCAATGAAGTGCTCTGCCGATCGAATCTCGTAGACATAGAGCAACTAAAGCGACTAACAAAGGGCCGAAGTCAATTTGAACAGCGTTTGTGTGAGAACCGCGTTGCAATGGCCGAACTAGGGGCTTGGATCATGACAGTCTCTGAGGAGCGATTGGGCAAATGGCGGTCTCAAAGAGACCCAACCTATGTGGCACTAACTTCCCTTCGAGTGCTAACTGGCATTCGGGATACGGACTTAGCTGGAACTAGCCTAGAGAGCCCTTTGATTGATAAGGTTCTCACTGAGGAGGAGTTACACATTGCCAATAGACTCGGACAAGGTTCCATGATGCTCGATGTGGCAGAATATCTATCGGTACTAAGTAAGCTGCCACGAGTGCTGGATGCGTGTGCCACGCTCCAGTACAACCCCGAGTTCTATAATTGGTTCTTATCCTCGTGAAGTGACATGAATTCATAAATATGTATATAAATAAACACTGATTTTTGTGTCACCATGTATAAACAATATCAACACACACAAGCAATGATAGTCAAGTGCAGGGAGAAGAGTTGGGTCTGACAGGCTAAGCTTCTCAAGTCCTCCTTTCATCACGCATTTTAAAGCCGTGTGACCATCCCTACCTCCAAGTGAAGGGCATGCAACCCACATTACCGCCATAAGAAGCCTTGACCAACAACTCTGAGGGTGTAGACAGGGTATAGTCCCTTTCTATACACCTTCTTCCCTTTTTGGTCTATCCTTCCAAGGAGGAGCCCTGCCTAAATCCATGACTGCCAGCCGAGGTAACTCAGCGTGAACCAAGTTCTACTAATGGCAGGAGGCTAAATATACATCACGGGGGCCATCCCTCTACACCAAGCACTGCATGCCCCACCCCTCCCCTTCTCGTCCTATGTGCTTGATAATCTGCACTATAATCTCTTACATATGAATGGTCTTATCATGTGACAAATCCTAACCCTTGATTCGCATCTTATAGGCCCTCGTGAGGAAAACATGAGGAACCAAGGACATCTAGCTTGCAAGGACGCTCTTCGTAGCCGAGGGAACATGCAGCACACGCCCCTCCACCGGTGCACTACATGCCCACTCTTAAAAGGTACACCAAGAAACGCGGCCCCAAGCGACACCACCCCGAACGAAGGCCGAAGAATCCATGGGCCAGGGGAGTGGATGCTCGAGGAGGCACACACAATGTGGCAACACCAATGGCACAAACCCCCAACGTACGCTCGGGCACCAGATGCTCAAGGGCAGAAAGGGCAGCTTGGAATAGAATAGAATTTAATGAACTGTTTAAAGACATTCTGGAAATGGTAGCGGCCTGGGACTACACCATTCATGTCCCGGCCGACATGTTCCCTGCCCAGCCTCACGGGAGCCCCACACTAGCACCGCCCCAGTCGCCCAGCCAACCGGACTCACCCCACCTAGTACCTATCGACTAAGCCCCTATGATGTACAAGTAGCTTGACAAGTCATCATGCCATAACTTTTTGTTCTTGATGAGTAAAGGGGCAAGATCCCCACTTGTACACACTTCCTTCACCTACCATTAATGTATGCGATCTTAACAAGTAATGGGATAGGCATCATAGCATTCTGAAAAATTATGTCTTAACATTATTGCATTGGTTCGATGTACTTAATGCAAGTGAGCATATACTCTCACGAAGTGGCAAGTAGATACAGAATGACACAGGTCAAGGTCAAGAGGCGTTTAATATCCAAGTCACCACAGGACCACCAACCCCACAAAGAACCATTATGGAGGAAGTGACAGGAATACCAAGAAACAAAAACCATGACAGAAATGCCACTGGATGAGAACCCAAGGAAACCTTTGTAGAAAAAGCATATATTGCAACTGAGCATGGCCAAAGCATAATCATCGATTACCTCCTCCTTCTTGGCCAAACTCTATGTTCGAGCAGGAGCCACGCTCTCAACAAGGGCGAACGTCTCTTCATCATCCAGGATTCAATTCACAAGATGCTCTGCCCTTGTCCATGCACAACTCACTCCAAGTGCTATCTCAATTGTTCGATGTCTCACATGTTACAAAGAGGTTTGCAAAATCTCAGGTGTATCTCTTCATCTCAACAATAGTTCCTCTAGCATCAAGGCTGGTGACACAATCATCTCTGTAATATCAATTCTTCATAGCCTTTGAATCCCAACATTTCTCAATCCAAATGAAAGGCTAACAGCCTCAATGTATGGCATTGATTGTATTCACTTTTCCCAAAAAAAAAAAAACCAGAAAAAAAAACGCACATGATCACAGTACCACACCTAGGGGTCCTCAAATTAGGTACGTCCAGTGACCTTGGTCAGCTGGCTCCGTCCCTAATTCCCTAGCCCTTTGTACATCCCCCACAATTGTTCAGGGCACATCAAGGGCAGGACATACTTAGGGAGCTCACCTCACCTATGGTTAGACCTGTCCCCCTGAACCACTTGCCATTTATTTTGCACTCCATCTCAATGCCATTACAATCAACAATGGTAAGCAAGGCATGAAAGACACTGGAAAAGTACACTATACTTTTCAAGCACTACAAGTAGTCACTAGCTACCAAGAGCTAGACATCAAGGAGCTTAATTATGCTACATGGCCTTGACAAGACCATAATGATGTCTCAAGCAATCTTCAAGTGTACTCCCCCGTCTTCATCGACAAAATTTTCCATCAACTTAGCCCCTTGCTTCACTGACCCATTGCTATACACCGAACCAGACCGACAGTCTTCTAACTAAGTAATATCTAAGTATGCACAAGCACTCACATAATACTTGCACCGAAGTATATACACAGTTTGGGTCCTCAAGTGCAGGACAATACTCTCAGCTTGCTTAGAGTTCGACCTGTCTCCCAAACTAATTGCACTATGTCATGTGCACAATAGAGAAGACTGGCACTACCCTTAGGGAGAGACCACATGAGAGGTTTTCAATTGCAGGTGTTGAAGACTCCAATGAAAGTGTCGTTCGCTCTTCATCAACACCCAACTCTGAATGCTTATCCCTTACCATCCGACAAGCCCGCACAGAATCGTCATGTGCAGAATCCCCAACAAACCAACACTTGTGCTGGCCATTAATGCAATCCCCAACACAAAATAGCCCTATCACCAGCTCCAACAACCTTCCACCAGGCACCTTGGCCACCAACAGGCCCCCAAGACCTTCTTCCACACCACCACCAACACTCCTCTACGGAAACCATATGCGTCCTTATCGCCCACGTCTTCGGTGCATGCTAAACGCTTGCTACCTACGATAGTGAGTGCCATGGAACTGGCACTTGTCTAGGAGGGGGGTAATGTAAACCCTCAAACGAACAAAGGTGGAAAATCCGGAAAAGCTAAAGTAGAAGACAAAGACAAAGGCCAAGGCAAAAAGAAACGAAAGACAAAGATGCACAAGGAGAAGAGTCCTAAATAAAGGAGAAAGGCGCACAAGGAAAAGCGCAAGTCAAAACTTTTGTAAAAGAGTGCAAGCGCATCATGGTTTAATTCAAGGAGCACCGGGCTCTCACCCGCGTGCAATTTGTAAATGTAGACGGGCGGTGGAAAGGAAGCTAGGAAGATAGAAGGACAATGGGAAAAATGGCCTAGGCTATGGCCGGCCATGTAAAAAAGGGGAAAAGGGGATGACCGCCCAAAAGGGATTTAGGGTTTTGTATATAAAGTTGAAAAGTGAATGAGAAGCTCATTCTAAAGTGTGGCCAAAAGTAGCTCTCCTCTTCTTCTTCTTCTTCTTCTTGTTCTTGCTTACTTGAGCTTGTGCTTGAGAGAGGGAGTGTGAGAGTGTGAGGGAGTGAGTGTGTGAGGGTGAGGGACCGAGGAGGAGAAGCTCTCCATCTTCTCCTCTCTTCTTCTCTTCTATTCTCTTCTCTTCTCTTCTCTTGCTCGCGGCAATGGAGCGTGGAGCGTGGAGCTTGAGGATGGAGCTTGCTTGAAGCTTGCACTTGGATCATGGAGCTACCAGAGTGCGCGGGAGAGGAGGTAACTCGAACAGCACGGAGGTAAGCTCACTACACCCGTAGATATGGATGACACGTCCGTTATGTGAGAGGTAGCCATTAGTGCTCAGCTTGGAACGCTTGAAACAATAAGCGGTCCGTGGGTCTTGGCAGTTGAGTGAAACCTCCCACAAGCTACCACATTATGTTGTTTGCCATGTACATGAGAATCCCCCAAGAAATGAGAATATAGACCTTGATACTTTTCATGAGGAAAGGATCCATGAGATGATGTATTGGTAGATCATGGTATGATCAAATACATCTTTGTCAATACTTTTCATAAATATAAAGTCTCATTATTGTTTTTGAAGAGCGTGAGTTATGAGCTTATGATGATAATTGAGTTGCTTTGACAGGTTAATGATGAAGTATGCTTTATGCAAGTTATTTTTGAGATCATGTACTCCACTACTTGTGTGCCAATCAAACATGTTGGAATTAAGATAAAGTGTAATGGCTATCTTAGAGAAGACGACTCTATGGAATTGTTTAAGATTATGAAGGGGCTAAAACTGGAGCCCAAATCTGGGGAAGGGATGACCCTTACATGTACTTAGACTCAACTCTATAAATGAAGACGTGAACATCCTTCTCAAGTTGTTGAAATGGCTTGAGGACCTCAATTTGATAGGACTTTATAAGTACGATATTCTTCAAAATGATAAGGTAAGATATATAGATTGAAAAATTGTAATGAGAAATAAATGGGTGTATGATCAAATACAAAGGTTATTTCTCCCGATAGGATAACCCTTATGTGGGAGTGTAAAGTCAAAAATTTATGAGCTTCTAGAGTATCCCAATCTCCCATAGAAACAAAGGCCAAACCACCTTGTTTTGTGACAAAGAAGTTACAGAAATAATCAAAATCGCCAACTAGTGCGAATTGATGAAACATACAAGGAACTCCAAGAGAAGAAGTTTCTTCTTAAGCAAACACCAACACCTAGGTTTAACGGTGAAGAAACCAAGGTGGAGCAAGATGCAGAAGCATGGATTGAGACTTTGGACAATTATTTCCTATCCCCCACTGAAACTACTACTGCAAATCAATCCATGATTGCTCGTCTTCGTCTTACTGGCAAAGCTAAGCTTTGTGGAAACAGTTTTGTCAAGATAAAGGGGTAACAGAAGCTTCCCAAACTTGGGAGGAGATCAATCTTTTGAATCGATCAAGGTGAATGAATTCTACAACTTACGACAATTAAGCCTAACCTTGGAAGGATACTATTCCAATTTTATGAGTCTGCGCAAATATGCACCCCAATGACAACATCTCAACAGATTGCAAGGTCCTTCCAAGGACTAAATCCACCTTTGGACACTCACATTGAATCAATGAGACCAATAAACTCTCAAAGATGCTCTTATGCGAGCAAAACCTATGGCCAAAGAAACCATCCAATAAACAACTATGGAAGGGGCTACCCAAACCATGATATCGACATGACCAATGCTAGAGGAAATGGTAGAGCTAATGCAATCACCCAAGGACCAAATGGGATAGGAATCAGGAAATGCTACTAGTGCGGAAGGACTAGACAACTAAAGGAAAAATTTTCTAACCATCCTCAAAATCCTAGCCCAAACCAAGTTGGTGGAAGAGGCCACGGGAATGACAACAACAAGCCAGGCTATGGACGTGGAAGAATAGCTGATCCTTGGGTAAATACCATGATTGGATAGCCCAAGGAATGCATGTTAGGTGAAGAATTTGAAAGAGGATCCATTCATGCTACCGTGGAAAAGAAAGGAGCGGACCACCAATGTTCAATGATTCAATCTCCAACTACTTACAAGGGTACGTCATTTATGATCTTAATTGATTGTGGTAGCAGGCATTCCTTTCTTGCACCCAAGACAGTTAAAAGATTACATCTAGAATCTAGGGGGACAAGGAAAATGATAGTAGAATTGGCTAGTGGGAAGGAAATCGCCTCAACCAAAACTGTAGGGAAACTTCAATTTCAGTTAGACAACCATATAACTGAAATTGAATTTCAAATCCTACCACTAGGATGCTACAATTGCATCATGGGAATGGGTTGGCTCAAGAAGAAAAAATCCCAAATTCTATGTGCTGAAGAGGAAATAATCTTTCAAGACTTGGAAAGAGAAACTGTAAAGGCATATGGGGAAGCTGGAAGAACTAGAGCCCAACTAGCCAAGGCAAGTTGACTCAGTAAGGGATTGAAGAAAGGTCAACCAATCTACATGATCCGATTGAATAAGGTCAAAAAGACTAATGAAGGCACTCTACCTTTGTGAATCAATGACTTCAAGGATGTCTTCCCAGAGGAATTGACTCAATTATCTCCAAAGCGTGAGGTTGATCATGAAATAAAATTGATTCCTGGAGCCAAACCAGTGTCAAAACGTCTATTCCTGAAGCTATTGAGCTAAAGGAACGATTGAGGCAATTGATAAAACAAGGATTTATCCACCCAAGTAATTCACCTTGGAAAGTACCTGTCCTCTTCCAGAAAAAGAAGGACGGAACACTTAGATTCTACATTGACTTCAGAGGACTAAACCAAGTTACGTTAAAAAACAAGTACCCCATACCCAGGATAGACAAACTTTTAGATCGCCTATATGGAGCCAAGTTTTTTTCCAGATTGATCTAAGGTCTGGATACTATCAAATTCGAATCAAGGAACAAGATATCCCAAAAACTACCTTCAACACTAGGTATGGTTATTATGAATTTTTAGTCATGCCATTTGGATTGACTAATGCCCCAGCTACATTCAATCATCTAATGCAAGACATCTTTTGATAATATCTAGATGATTTTGTGCTAGTATTTTTTGACAATATACTAGTATACTCCAAATTAATAGAGGAACATGAAGGTCACTTAAAGATCGCTCTAGTAACACTGTGAAAATCAGCTCTATGCCAAGATGAGTAAATGTGTATTTTTCACTGACAGAATTGAATAACTTGGATACATTGTTTCTGCTAATGGGATCTCTGTAGACCCTACCAAAGTAAAAGATATCCTAGAATGGCCAATACCTAAGACAGTAAAAGAAATCCAAGGATTTTTGGGACTGGCAGGATGGTATCAAATCTTCATCAAGGATTATTTCCTCATTGATGCACCCTTGACAAATCTTTTGAAAAAAAATACAGCAATCCTTTGGACCAATGAGTAACAAGAAATCTTTGATAAGCTTAAAGAAGTTGTAACCACTACACATGTATTAAAAATCCATGACTTCAATCAACCATTTGAAGTGATCACTAATGCAAGTGGACTCGCAATCGGTGGGGTGCTAGTACAAGAAGGAAGACTATGTCCTATACTTCGAGAAAATTGAAACCCTACAAATCCAACTATGCTACTCATGACCTTGAGTTACTTGTAGTAATCCATGCCTTGAAACTGTGGAGACACTATCTATTGGGAAGGGAATTCACTTTAATGACATATCATAAAAGTCTTAAGTGGATCTTCACCCAAACTGACCTAAACATGAGGCAAAGAAGATGGATAGAGATACTGCAAGAGTTTGATTTTTAAATCAAATATCATCCAGGGAAGGACAATGTTGTTGCAGATGCATTAAGCCGAAAAGCCTTTCTTGATAACATTGTATAAGTTCAAAGCTTAAGAACCGTATCCGTACCTGATAACCCTGTACTTGACCTTGTACGCCAAGCTATTTCTCAAGATAAAGAATATAAAGGACTCATGGCTAAGGTACTTCAAGGGGGAAGCTCTGACAAAGAAAGGTCTAAGATTAAGAATTATCGTGCTAGCAATGGTTGTCTATATTACCATGACCGCCTTTGTATCCCAAAAAAGACCAGAAGTGAAGGCCAAGATCTTATGGGAAGCACATGACAGTCCCATTGTAGGACATCCGGGGTATCCCAAGACACTCAACGCAGTTTGTAAGAGCTATCACTGGCAAGGATTAAAAAGGGATGTATTAAAGTATGTAACTCAGTGCTTGACTTGTCAAAGAGTCAAGGCAAAAAGGATCAAGATGCCTGGAGAGTTACAACCCTTGGACATTCCATAAATGAAATATAAGTCAATAAGTATGGACTTTGTTGTTGGATTACCTACTGCTGGTGGTGGATATGACTCCATCATGGTAGTGGTTGATAGATTGATAAAAGTTGCACACTTGATCCCAGTCAAAACAACCTATAAGTCATCTGGCATTGCTCAAGACTTTATCAAAGAAGTATTTAGGGTACATGGATTGCCAAAGAGCATAAATAGTGACCGAGACTCCAGATTCACCTCTAAATTTTGGACTTGCCTATTCCAAGCAATTAGAACGCAGCTATGCTTCAGTATTGCTTATCATCCTTAAATTGATGGCCAAACTGAGAGGGTGAACCAGACCATTGAAGATATTCTAAGGTCTTATTGTGGCAAAGAACCAAAATGGTGGATTGAACATTTACCTTTGGTGGAGTTTTCTTATAACATTGCCTTTCAACAAACAATCAAGATGTCACCATTTCAGGCCTTGTATGGGCAAGAATGTCGTACATCTCTAAACTTCTCAGATCCCACTCTCAAAGTAGAGGCTTCTAAGGCTATTCTTGAAGAGATGGACCAACAAATCCAATTGATCCGACATGACATCCAAGATGCTCAAGATCGAAAAAAATCCTATGTAGATCTTGAAAGATCCATAAGAATATTTAAGGAAGGTGATATGGTGCTTCTAAGGGTAAGACCCGAAAAGAGCTCATTATCCTTGGGGAAATACAAAAAGCTTAGTCCAAGGTACTGTAGACCATATGAAGTAATCAAAGTAATGGGAAGGAAAGCCTACAAGCTTAAATTGCCACCCCATCTCAAGATTCACAATGTATTTCATGTAAGCCTATTGAAACCTTATGTACCAAATCCCGATCATGTGCCTAATGACGAATAAATAGTCATGCATATCCAAGGAATTTTGGAAATGCAACCCGAGAAGATTCTAGATACAAGGGAGAAACCTCTAAGAAGCTGAATCCTAAGAGAATACCTAGTACAATGGAAGGATTATCCTGAAGTGGACACCATGTGGGTCGATGAGGCAACCCTTATGAAAGAATACCCCTAGTTTCTCTCAAGATGAGAACATCTCGATTTCTCTAAGGAGGGAAGAATGTAATGTCCTCATTACTTAGTTTATTTTAATAAATAATGTGCATATACATTCCAAAGAAAATTGATTTATGTACTAAAAGGCATGCAATGTGGGGTGTGGTGCACAATGTGTGCATTAGGTGAGGTGGATGGATGCAACCATGAGCGCATGTTGGATATGTACATTGAGTGCACATGTGCACATATACACCACGCACTTTGTAGTGTACACTATGGAATGTTCCATGTACTAGTGCACTGTGTAGTAGACTAGTGGGAGGCTAAGGTGGTGCAACAATGGAGTGAGGTGTAAGAACTAAATGCAATGAATTACCTATGTGGTGTCGATGTGTATGCTAGTGCATTGCAATGTGTCTATTTCTTTTTCTTGCTCCCCTTAACACCCCCTTGCAAATAGGGTGAGCATCAACTAAGTGAGATAGAAAATGGGGGCAGCTAGAGGGTGTGTAAGCATGCATCCATTTTCTGTACATAAGAGCAAGGTGTACTAGTATTCATGTGCATGTACACTAGGTACCAATCAGCATGCACTATGCATCGTGCACTACTGAGTGGGGGCTAGTGTACAAATAAGCTTATGTCCTAATAGACTAGACATGTGTATTGTGCCATGGGTGAGCTAGGATGAACGTAGAAAAGTATATTGATGGTTACTTGTGTATGGGTGCACTATGCACTATGCATCAATGTGTGCACTAATGCACAATGTAGTGAACTTAGGTGAACGATTAGGTTAATGCAATAGTGGGCTTGTGCACTAGGTTATTTGAGGTAGATGTAGTGTCTACTTGTAGCAAACTATGTGCAATGCCTTACATGCAGTGTACTAGGGAAAAATCTAGTGTGGTGGGTTAGAATACATCAAAACACTAGTTCAATGCATAGTGTATGTGGGTATGCAATGATGTAGTGCACTAGGTTGACTGCATGTGGTGGGTTCAATGCATAGAGTATGCACACTAAGATGGAATACTTGTGCAATGTGGCTAATTGCAAGGTCCTAGGTGTGGTAGGATGGTACACTGAGCACTATAGGGTCCCTCAGTTCCTCTTTCTTCTATCTAGCAAACCCTCCCTTGTGAATGGAGTGAGCACTAGCTAAAAAAGAAAAGAAAAGACACAATGTACATACTATTGTATGTGTGTGATGTTTTGTATGTATGTGTGTACACACCTAGGTGGATTGATGCAAGGTGCATAGTACTAAAAAACAAGATGCAATGCAAGCCTTAGTGGGATAGAGCATTTGTCCTAGTAAATGGGTACCACTATGCATGTATATGTGTGCATTGTGTAATGTACACTCTACACTAGTGTGGAGTGCAGTGCACTATAAGGTATCACCTTCCTTACCCCTACTTCCCCTTATTCCACCTTTATGAACAAGGTGGACATTAGGCAAAAGAGAGAAAAAGGATGGAGAGACCCTACAAGTACACGTGTCATGTGCATAATTTGCAAGATGCAAGGTGTTGTTGTACAATATATGTGAGGGTGCAATGCATGTGTGTACTATGCACTATGCACATATGTGTGTGTGTGTGTTGTTCATGAGCAAGATGGTTTGTGGCAACTCCAATAGTCACAATATGTGACTTTCCTTCCCTTATTCTATCATCATAGTAAGAATAAATAATAGAGTGACAATCATGGGTGGCTGCAACTTGCATTGTATAGGTGTGTAGATAGTAAGTACAAGATAAATGTAGGCAACTATGCAAAAGCAACCTTTAACCTCCAACAACCTTCCACTTAAAGGTGAATATGCCTGAGTGAAGAGGAAACAAGAAAAAAGTGACAAAGTATCTTAGGGAAGTTACAATATGTATATCCTCTACCTCACGTGCGTTCAAGGCCTATTTATAAATATCCTTATTTGTGAATTTTTCTTGAATAAAACATAACCCTTTTCTATTCAATATGTAAATAACCCCTTTATATTACACCCTTCTATATGTAAAAAATTTATAAAATTTGTATTTTTAAAATACCTTATTTTGAACCCATGTAATGCACACTATATTCATGAGTAACTTACCCGAGCAAAGTATAAAGTTTTCTCATCTAGTTGTACATATAAGTACAACTAGATGAGAAATAGATATCGACTCATTCTATGCCTTTCATCTTCCTAAGAAAGGCATAACATTCCACTAGATAACTTTTACTAAGTAGATCTACGAGATTCTCATTTGTAGAGATCTTAATCTCTATCTACTTGTTCTCAACCACGTCTCTAATAAAATGGTAATGAACCTCAATATGCTTTGGTCTTCTCATGAAAGACTTTATTTCTATGAGTGTTTTGTGGTATAAATGTTTAGCTTGGGAAAGTTTTTCAATCTTGGAAAGAGAAGAATACAAGCTCAAAGTTTTCTAGCTTGGATGAAGAAGTAGCTAATGAAAACTGGAGCAAAGGCTAATGGTCCACGAAGCATGTAGAAGATGTGTAGAAAATGGATGAAGCAAAAGTAGATTTCCTTTACTAATGGCTATTGTCACTTTAATCCACCTTTCCATGAAATGATGATGATGATATGCCCTATCAAAATAAGTGCCAATTTTGCAACAAAAGAGCTCAACTAGGTGAGTCCTTGTTATGTGACCTTCTTGGACGCCTCTTGAAAAAATGAGTCCTCAGGTCAAGAAGTGAGTATTCCTCAAACCAAATAAAAAACAGTCAAAATTAGATTCAAAAGAGTTTCCACCAAAGGTAGAACCAGTTGGTCCCAATGGATCATTAGAAAAGAAAGCTACTCCCTTGAAGAAGTCAGATCTAGTAACAGTTGGTAGTAGTCTCCCTGACAAAGAGCTATCAGTCTTTCATGACCTATTGAAGGATAAGGTGGATGTGTTTGCATCGTCTTATAAATATTTGAAGGAGATTGATCCAATTGTGTGTCAGCACCACATTCATTTGGAGCCAAATGCCAAACATGTGAGGCAATACCAACATAGAACAAATCCAAATCACACAGTCATTGTGGTAAAAATCAAGCTACTAAAGCTCTTAGAAGCTAAGTTAATCTATCAGTGGCCAAAATGAATATGTTTTGCCCATTATAGTAGTATCAAAGAAGAATGGAAAGCTGCAAATCTAAGTGAATTTTTGTAAGCTAAATTCCAAAACCAAGAAATATCATTTCCGTGTTCCCTTTACAAATCAACTATTAGATATAGTCTCATGAAATGAGTTATATTCTCTCTTAGATGGATTTAGTGGATACAATTAGGTGAAGATTGCATAAGAAGATCAATCCAAGACAAACTTTACAATAGAATTGGCACCTATGCCTATAGAGTAAAGCTATTTAGTCTTTGAAATGCCCAAGCCACCTTCTAGCAAGTCATGATGACTGCATTCCAAAACCATGATTTTATTGAGGTCTATCTAGATGACTTAGTGTCTTTAGCCTACTTTGCAACCATTGGGACACTTGCAACAATACTTTCATTGTTATCAGGAGTATGAATCTCCCTCAACCCTGAAAAATGCATATTTGGAGTCTCCTTTTGCATTCTATTGGGCCACATTATTTCTACACACGGGATAGCATTGGATCTAGTAGCAAATATTGGGAAGATTTTGCCCTATTGCACCAACTAATCTTAGATAGTTAAGAGGTTTTCTTAGCCATGTGAGCTATACAGGAGGTTCATCGAGCATTTCACATCAAAGGTAGCCCCCTTACACAAGCTTCTTGAGATAGATATAGAGTTCATTTGGATGGATGATTGTGAAGAAACTTTCAACATCCTAAAGTAGGTCCTAATTAAAGTATCCATCCTATAGCATCCTGACAAGATGAAGGAGTTTCATGTGCATACACTCAGGCATTAGTTGAAGGGCTAGCTACAATCCTTTGCCAAAAAGGCTCCTCAAACCTAGATCAACCGATTTATTATGCAATCCATAAAGTCATTGATAGGAAGGCAAACTATATAATGATAGAGCTACAGTGTTTAACGATGGTATTTGGCCTTAAAAAAGTTTCAACATTACCTTTTGTCAACACATTTCAAGTTCGATGTGGACTATAAGGCTATGTTCTTCTTGATAAATAAGGTAATGTGAAAGGAAGTATATTGACTCCTTTTCTAGGAGTTTGATTTTGAAGTGGTGACAAAGCTCAGTCACTCCCATGTCCTCCTAGTTGATCATCTATTGCAAATCCCTAAGAGTGAAGAAGAGAAGCAAGATGATCTAGACCTTCCCAACATTGCTATGTTTCTAGTGGAGACTATAACCCCATGGTATAAAAACATTGCTAACAAGATTATCACCTGGTTTGGTAGTCCCTTGGAGTTGCTAAGTGACCATGGTACTTACTTTCTCAATAAGATCATGGAAGAGTTGACTAAGATCTACAAGATCAGGTATCATAAGTTAACACCCTACTATCCCAAAGCCAATGACCGGGTTATGAAGTCATCAATCACATCCTCTATTTGATCTTGATAAGGATAATTGTTACTCATCATTGTGATTGGGACAATCAACTTATAGAGGCCCTTTGAGTGTACTAAGCCTCCCATAATGCCACTATAGGACAAACACCCTTCCAGTTGGTGTACAGCATAGAAGTTGTTTTCCTCCTTGAGTTGGAGTCATTCTCTCAATGAGTGGCCATCAGAGAGTAGCTAGGAGATGACAAGTCCATGTAGCATTGTCTCCTACAATTAAAATGTTTGGATGAGATTCAAAGAATGGCCTTATAGTGCATGGAAGCCACATAAGCTTGATGAAAAGTCTATCATGATAGCTTCATCAAGCACAAATAATTCAAAGAAGGTAACCTAGTTCTTATATATGATTCACACTTTAATAAGTTTCCAAGAAAGCTCCAATAGCATAGATGGGTGCCTAGAAGATACTTGTAGTCAACCCTAATGGCTCCAATAGCATAGATGGGTGCCTAGAAGATACTTGTAGTCAACCCTAATGGCTCTGTTCAAGCGCAAGCCATGGACACCTCTAATGATCTCTTCTTGATTAATGGCTATTGCCTAAAGAAGTACTTCCCTCCTTGGGGATCTTGACAATTATAGCCGATAACCCTCTCCCCCTTGGGCATTGCTCATTATTGTTTCTCATGTTGCTATTGATAGTTGTTATACTCATTCTAATAAGGTTGCATGATTCTTATATTTCCTTGACTCTAGGTTCTGGGCCTATTCTCTTACATTTCCTTTCAATCGAGTAGATGTGTATGGATGGTTATAACACATGGTGTTTCTGCTAGTCCCAAAAGAAAAAAGAATGAAAAAAAACACAAATAAGTTATGGGAGAAAAGGACTTCGGTCCCTACCATGTCAACCTAGTCTTTGAGAAAAGGTAAAAACACCCTCAAGAGTAGGGAGAAGAAAAAAACATTGTTATGAAAGAAAAGGAAGAATTTCAGGAAAAGGTGGCATACACCCTTGGCTGGGAAGCTGGTTGTGGAAAAGGTGGCGACACCACATAGTCCAGACCACTTGAACTCTATGTTGATCTTTCCAAGATGCAATTCCAAAGACACATCCTTTAGTATGCTATGTCCTATTATTCCACAAATTATCATTTGACTCGTACAACAAATGAAAGAACTTACACCAACATACATTCTTGATCTATCGACTACCTTCCTAGGTACAACTCTACATTAGCATACAATGTTTGGAATCATCAACAAGCCAAACCTGATATTTATCAACAACCACTGAGTGATGTGAGTTGTCATCTTAATCGAATGGGACTATGAGTATGGGTTGTCCTATGTATTTATCAATCGGGTATGAGACAAAGGGTGGGGTGAGTGACTAGTCTTTTTTCTTCAATTTAAATGAGTGGTGAGGTGTAATGGAGTGTTGCACACATGGGTTGGGCCTCTCAATGTACAATGCATGATTTGTTCTATGCACAACACTATAAGACTCCTTGGCCTTCTCTTTCTCTCACGTATGCCAATACAGGGTAGGATGCACTTATGCACCATTAATTACACACAAGGCATACAAATCTTGCACGAGTGACTATGAGAAATAAATCAATGGGTGTAAGGCCATGAGCTTCCTTGTTATATCTATTAATGAAGTATGAGATAGAGGGGGGGCTGAGTGTGACTAATCTTCTATTTCCATATAGGAAGGTGAGGATTCACGTATGTTCCAACACATGGTGAGAGGTACATTCTCATTTTCCTATGCACACATGGGATGGGTCTCTACACCCATAACACGAACCCTTGCACTATCTTGTGTAGTGCACTATAAGGCTCCATGGCCTTCCTTCTTATACCTATGCCAAATGGGTGGGACACGTAGATGCACCATCAATTTTGCATGTTGGCATACCCCCCTAAGCCTTCCCTCTTATCAATTTCTAAACTAGGTGTAAGATAAGGATTCTCTTCAATCTATTGAGTGACGTGAGCACATGAGGCGAGTGACTAATCCATCTTCCTCCACTTAAGTGAATGGAGAGCTTGAAGGCTACATGATTCATCAATGGAAAACTTGGTGGTCTTCAATGACACTGCTACCTCCCTAGGAGCTATTACACAATCCCTACTATGCTAATGCACTACAAGGGAATGGGGCAATAGCGACGCCGATTAGCGACGGCGGATATCGGCGTCGCTATAGGCGTCCTATTGGCATCGCAATTGGCGTCGCTATATGCGTCACTATTTGCGTGTGCATATAGCGATGCCAATTGCGACGCCGCGGGGAAAAAAAGCGCGGCCGAAACCAGAGCGTCGTTTTCATTTTCTTTTCTTCACCTTTTGAGAGCGAGAGTGAGGGAGAGAGCGAGGGAGAGAGACAAGGCTTTGTGAGAGAAGAGGAGGAAGAGACTTGCTGCCGCCGCCGCCACCACCGCCACCGTCGTTGTTCGCGAAGGAGAGGAGGAGCCCTCGTTGCAAAGAGAAGCGGCCCACGCTCGCCATATCTCATTGGTGAGTCTCCCTCTCTCTTTCTTTTACTTGTTGAAGGTTTAAATCGTTCTCTTTTGTTTGTTTAGGAGAGGAAATGAAAGAGAAGGAGAGGGAGAGGGAGAGAGCATTCTCTCTCTCTCTCTCCCTTTTGCTTGTTTAATGTTTAAATTACTTTCTTCTTTGCTTGTTTAGGAGAGGAAACGAGAGAGTAAGAGAGAAAGAGAGGGAGAGGGAGAGGGAGAGGGAAAGAAAGAGAAAGAGAAATAGAGGGAGAGGGAGAGGGAGGGGGAGGAAATAGGAGAGGGAGAGAAAGAGAAAGAGAGGGAGAAGGAGGGAGAGTGCATTCTCTCTCTCCCTCCCTCTCCCTTTTGCTTGTTTAATGTTTGAATCACTTTATTTTTTGCTTGTTTAGGAGAGGAAATGAGAGAGAAAGAGAGTGAGAGGGAGAGGAAGGGGAAGGAAATGAGAGAGGGATAGAAAGAGAAAGAGAGGGAGAGTCCATTGTATCTCTCCCTCTCCCTTTTGCTTGAAGGATGTTTAAATCACTTTATTTTTTGGTTGTTTAGGAAATGGGAGAGAAAGAGAGATAGAGAGGGAGAGGGAGAAAAAGAGAAAGAGAGGGAGAGGGAGAGGGAGAGGGAGAGGAAGAGGGAGGGGGAGGGGAAGGAAATGAGAGAGGGAGAGAAAGAGGGAGGGGGAGGGAGAGGGAGAGGGAGAGGGAGAGGGAGAGGGAGAAAGAGGGAGGGAGAGGGAGAGGGAGGGGGAGGGAGGAAATGAGAGAGGGAGAGAAAGAGAACGAGAGGGAGAGGGAGAGGGTGAGAGAAAGAGAGGAAGAGAGGGAGAGGGAGAGAAAGAGAGGGAGAGGGAAGGGAAGGAAATTTAAGATAATATACGTATTGATAATGGTATACAATGTGCTTTGCATACGGCCACGTACTTCATCAAAATGAATCCAAAATTATTGTTATAGAATAAGAAACCCTTAAATTGAGTATAGGATAATTTCTCTCAGGTCTTATGACTATGAGTAGAATTGATTGAAATAAATTTTATTACTATAGTTATAAAATTTCATAGATGGCGCGCATTAATTTTAAAATGGATTACTTATACTCAAAGCCGAGATATAACAAAAAATTATCTACCGGGACAAACAAATCGTTGAGCATGATACAAGGCCGAGATATAACATCGGATAATCTCTCGACTACTATATACAATGCAAGGTTTATGGTCAACTTGCAACTTGACGTACATCTCCATAAAGCTATCCATTTAAGCCTCGTTTGCTGTAATGTAGATAAGATGGCAAACGAAGAAGGTCCTATTGTTCAAGACCGCGAGTCGTATCTTAATCAGCGTGTCCCATGTCCTTGCTCTCAATGCAAGTTGGCAATTAGACGAAAACGCCGATTGTCTATAGAACATGTACGACGATTTGGCGAGTTTCAATCTGAGATCATTGATCAGGCGATTGCAGACTTTCAGCAAACAGTAATTTGAAGTTAGCATTTTTCATGCATTGTACTCTCAAGCTAATTGAAAACCATACACAATAAGATTGGGTCTTGTTGGCAAATTTTGTATCCAGAGGGGTGATGTCTCGACCCAAGGGGGAGTGCACCCTTTGCGGCCAATTAGAAGAGTTCGTGGACGTGCGATGGATGGATTGCAGGAGCCAATTGACCACTCGCAAGGCCCATCAATACCGTCAATGCCAGAGGAGACAGACAACCTTCCCGACTTGCCTACAATCTTGGAGCCTGAGATGGAGGCAATGATCGATGCATTGATTCCCATGGATGTTGAGACATCTGACCCGCTTAGAGAGGAAGCATCCATACCATTATATGATGGGTGCCGAGTATCTCGGTTGAAGACATTGCTTGCACTCTTAAGTGTGCAAGCAAAATACGGTTGGAGCGATACGAGTGTGACTGAGTTCTTCAGGTACCTTGCACACAGACTTCATTGTTTTTTTTTTAAACAGTATTATTGCAAACATGGATGGATTTTTCAAGGTGTTTTATGATTTTTTCAGGTTATTGAAATATCATATATTGCCACCTGCAAACACCATGCCTGAGTCTCGTGATGATGCACGACATGTTTTACGGAAGCTTGGCATGGACTACAATAACATCCATGCATGTATCAACGACTGCATATTGTTTCAAGATGAATACGAGACTATGGAGACATGTCCAAAGTGTGATGCTCAAAGGTATCGACAAGACTTGCAAGGATAGACCATCCCTCAAAAAGTCCTTAGACACTTTCCGCTCATCCCCCGCATAAACCACATGTTTCGCACGTCTGCCATGGCAAGCTTAACAACGTGGCATGTGCAGAATAGGTCCACGGATGGAGTGCAACGAATATCAGCAGATTCGCGCGCATGGAGCCACATTGACTCTACCTTCCCAGGCTTTGCTCGAGAGCCAAGGAATCTTCGGCTCGGTCTCGCCATGGATGGTGTGAACCCATTCGGTCTGCGCTCAACTTCTTACAGTGTGTGGCCTATAGTGCTTGTCAACTACAATATTCCTCCATGGCTTTCTACGAAGAAAGGACATCTCATCCTTAGCTTGCTCATCCCGGGCCACTACAAAGTAAAAAATATGGACGTGTATCTTCATCCATTAGTCGATGAGCTTAAGATTTTGTGGGAGGAGGGGGTCACGGTGCAAGATATGAGCAGGCGCGATGGTCGGCGGTCAGCCAACATTTGAGCCATTCTCATGTGGACGATGCATGACTTTCCGGGATTGGGAGAGTGCTCAGGTGAGCAGACCTTTGTTCTCGCCGGTAATATCTATATTTTATTTCATTCAATCAAGTATTCATGCAGGTCGTGGATCGCCTTGTAGGTCTCGTTACCTCAGGTTATCATGCATGTCCATTGTGTGGGCCACAGTTAGACTCCCGAAGGTCACGAACCATGAAGAAGATGGTATATCAAGGACACGCCGCTTTCTTGCCGGAGGATCATGAACTCAGGGAAGGTTTTCTTGGACGACCTCCAGCACGTATGAACGCTGCAAGCTGGTACGAGCTGAAAATGGTAAACCTGGATTCACATCCAAATGGAATGCGACGGTTCTCAGTTTTCTACGAGTTGCCATATTGGACCCACTTACAGGTCAACCACTTGTTGGATCCCATGCATATTTTCAAAAACGTGGGCAGCTTGCTATGGGACCACATCACAGGAAAGAGAGACACTATAGGGTCACGAATGGATTTAAAGGAGGTAGGTAAGATGGAGGCGCTTTGGCCGCAGTCGAGTGCTGAAGGGGGAGTGCAGCTTCCTCGCGCTCCCTGGGTTTTGTCTACCAAAGAAAAGCGCATTGTGAAGCAAGTAATCAAGTCTATCAGCACTCCGACGGGTATGATGCGTTCTCTGAGGTCCGCATTTTCTAAAGATGACCAAATGTCTGGGCTAAAATCCCATGATTGGCATAAGATATGTCAAGTTTGTGAACAGAATGGATTTTAATTAGCGTGGACATTTTGAAATTTGAAAACTGACCATTATTCTTAATGCTTTCTCATTTGTGGCAGTTTGTCCTACTGATCGCGATCGCGGGATGCCTAACTCCAGAAATTCGCGGGGTCATTTACAAGCTGTCGACTTTGGTGCAATGGATCTCACAGAAAGAGATTAAGACGTCCTCTATTGAATCCGCAAGGCGGGGAGCAGTTGAGACGGTCTGTCTCTTTGAGAAATACCTGCCCACTAGCATGCTCACGATACAAGTTCACCTTCTTGTGCATCTTGTGGATGAGATGGAGATTGCTGGACCTGTCCATACGCGATGGATGTTCTTCCTGGAGCACTTCATGAAAACCCTGAAAGGCTTTGTGCGACAACGAGCTCGTCCGGAAGGTAGCATGGCGGAAGGTTGGTTGGTGTCAGAGGCGTTAGTGCATATCTCACAATGGCTACCAACGGTGGAACCAGACAATGAAATGCTATGGACGCTGAAGGACGATGACAAGCTGACTGGAGATGTGGTGGTTGAAAATGGGGTAGAAAAAAGAATGGATGCCTCAATGGAAGAGAAGGTGAATCGCTTTTGTATGTTGCACCATGCCTCCATGGAGACGTGGCTCGCCAAGTACCAGATTGCAAGGCAAGATCGAGAGGAAGTGCGAGCTAAATTCCGACGCAGTACGCGTCACCGACCGATTCGATATCCCGAAGGCATGGAGGAGATGCCGCGGTTTATGTCAACACGATGGTTGCATGGAGCCTTGACCGCAACATCCAGTGAAGGGACAGATGTCTCAATGGAGGAGTGGTAGTTCTCGAGGGGATGTAGTCCAAAGGTAATGAGGGGTTTAGAATGTGTCGTATCTAAATTTGCTTGCTACATCTAATTTGAGTGTTTCAATGTGCAGTACAAAATATATAGTGCAGCGTGGTCGCGCGGACGGCATTTTCAAGTGGAGCGTATTGACAAAATGCGCTCCACAATGGACTGTGGTGTCATGGCAAGGTTTGAGCAAGAGATCCGGCGACGAGCAACGGATCCGAACACGGTTGTGGATGAGATGGAGTATTTTGGGAATTTGCAAAGTATTATTACGGTGGATTACCGTAGCTTCTCCATGATAATATTCGACGTGCAGTGGTTCAAAGTGGTACTTGGAGGAGCTGACGCAACAGTCCGACGAGGTCCATCTGGATTTCTCGAAATGGATTCCGAAAAAAAATGGATGGATTTGCGCAACACCTTTGTGTTGCCGGTCCATTGTGAACAGGAAAGCGATCAAAGCGATGTTCCAGGCATAGATGAAGAAAATATGCAAATAGAGGGATCGAAATTACAAGGGGTGGAGGCCACCGCAAGCTTGAGCCCGCATCGGCTAACAATGATGGAAATACAGAAGTCGTAGAATTTTTTGAGAACGAGGCAGACTCGTTCTTTTGTGGTGACATGTTTATCGACCTTCCAGTGTATGCAGAGTTGTGTCAGGAGATTAACATGGGACCATAGAATACTTCATTCTTGGAGAATTGTATTACTCAATTCGTTGTTTAGATCTTCCATAAAGGTAGATAAGATATGCATTTTAAGAGGGATTTTTCAAAAATGATTTATATTAATGTGCTTTGTATAGTTTAAATTGATTATTCTAACATTATTTTTTATCTGTGCAGGTATCGACATTTTCAGGACGAGTCGAGGGATGAGCGATGAGGAGTTTCAGGAAATGATGGCACGTATGTCTCCAGATCAGTTCGCGAGATTCAGAGAGATTGTAGATCAGGAGCTGTCTCGTTCTTCGTCAGGGCGCTCTGCTAGATCAGCTTCAGCGCGATCAGATGCATCAGCTTCGAGTAGACGATCTCAACGCTCGTGACTTGGGCCAGAGGGAGGGACTGTGACTGCAAGAGGATCAGGGGGGTGCTGCTGTGGAGACACGGACGCGGTGTCTCCGTCTCATCGTTTAGCTGGAGCTCGGTCACCTCCAGGATTTGTCACACCTGTGGGGACGTCCACTCCAGTTACTCCAGCTTTTGCGCAGCCGTCGGCAGATGTCACGCCTTTTGGTGGCACTCCTTTTGGTGGCACCCCCTCTGGTGGCACTCCTTTTGGTGGCACCCCTTTCAGTGGCACTCCGGGAGAGGGTACCCCCGTCGGTACACCGGATGTTCAGGGGTCTCCTGGATATGCCCAAGAGCGTGGACGGAGATGGGAGAGGGCCCATACAAGGCACACTCCTAGGGATTATGGATACCTAGTGGATGGCAGGTCAGGAGCCATCATCATGAATGATGAGGGGAGGAGGGTGATGGCTCGCATGAGGGAGTTGTGCCAACAAGTTTTTCGGCACAACGTCCTGGATCATTAGAGGAACATACCGGAGGGGAGCAAGGAGTACATAGTAGCATCCTTGCACGAGGAGTTCCCGGTGCTAGCCGCAGTGGATAGATTCTCTACGGGCTGGATGATGGATTGCATGCGTGCATACATGTCACATAGACGATCCGACGCACGCAAGGCAATCAAGAGTGGGGCTCCAAAGCCCGAGTGGTTAGATGCAGACGACTGGCGCCGACTGAGGGAGGAGGCTACAAATTCGCCAGGACGTTGGAGTCAGCAGCGGGAGGCAGCGAGGGCACGAATCGAGGCCGGATCGATACATCATCTTGGGAGTGGCGGCCACAGGACATATTTGGAGGACTTTGTAAGTTTCTCTTTTGTTTTGCTTATTTGTTTTTTTGAGATATTCTTTGTACTGACAATCATGTTTCTAACAGTTAGCATTTTGTTTTCTTTGCAGCACTCCATTACAAATCGCGATCCGCAAGGCCTTGAGACTCGATATGCAGAGAGGCACGGTCTCAGATCATTGATCGACCGATTTTATAGACGCGGCGGCCCAGTAAGTAACTCATCTTTCTTGTCCGTAGTTACCATGAGATATTTGAATGCATTATTGTATGGTGGATTGATATGTTGTTTCTTTTTCTACAGAATCCGTTTGATGCTCCTTTACAGCAGGAAGAGCTTTCGGGGGACGACGATTTGTAGCTCGCCCTTGGATCCTTAGAGCTCACATACCTTTAGTTTTTAGTCGCACGATCTATGTAGACATTTTCTATGTATTAGTGATATTGTTTTATGATTGTACCAATCGCATTTTATGCGATATCATGTATTTATTTCATCTATCAGTTTTATGATTTCAGTATACATTCTTTTTGTTTGCAAACGCTTTGTATGCAGCAGTGCAGAAACTATTTTGTATGGCTCTCATACAGCACACAGTGCTATATGTGGCAGGGCAGCTTGCTGCCCTGCCACCAAAAAAAAAATCTCTGTTACCATCGCTATTTGCGTCACAAATTTACTGCACGCGTCGCTATTGTCGTCGCTATCAGCGTCGCAAATTCTCTGTAACCGTCGCTATATGCGGCGCATATAGCGACGATTCTATGGCGTCGTCAATAACGACGCTTTTTGCGACGACGGGGGCAAATTTTGTTGTTTGTATTTTCGTCGCTTTAAACGTCGCTATAAGGTCTATATCTTGTAGTGTGCATGCTATGGTGGTGAGCCATGGAACCTCCTACATAGACAATTCCAATCCTAGCAGAACAATGCTTGTCCACCATAAATTATTAAATTGGCCAAGTGTTTCTAACCTATCTCTTTGCAATTTTGTAATTGTATATCATGTTACAAGTGTGGGGATGTAAGGGTTGGGTTGTTTGTCAGTGTCTATGTTGCTATCTTTTAGCCTACTCGATTCTTTAAAGTCTTAAGTGTGGGAATGCATCGGTGGGTATTCGTTCTATACATAATCATAAGAATGCATATATCTAATCTTTAATCAATGCACTTTCTTTCCTACACCCTAATGGGATCCATTTCCCACCCACCCATCTTATTCCACCTTACACCCTCGGTTTCACCTTTCCTATTTTGTCATTTTCATATTTTCTAGTCCGTCCATGTGAATGCACTTTGCTTCATCATGATTAAAATCCAATGTCATAGCCATGTTTATCCCTTTGAATTGGATACTTTTCCCTTTTAAATCCCCTGTTTTTTTAGTTATGGTTCTCCTATTATTAAATTTTTACAAGTTTTATGTGATTTTGACATCTTTCCATGTGAACGTATCTTTTTTGTATTGAAACTGTGATTTGACCTTAGAAGCTAAATGTCCCATTCGATGGCCCATCTTTCCTTTTTAAAGCCTATTGTTTTGACACATGGCTTGGTTTTTATTAATTTATGTGTATTTTTTGTCTTTTAATTATGTATTTCTTCTATTTTTGCATGCAAACCTACTCATCTCTCACCAGAACTTCCTTCTACATCCCTATTTGGGACATTCCCTTAGACATCTTTTCTTTTCTCCATACTCTATTCTAACAAACGGATTTTTCATTATTTTTTTAATTGTATTTCCATACATATTTTTAAGCTATTTTTTAGGTGAACACACCTTTCTGATGATAGAATTGGCATTTGTGTTTCTCATCATGTTCCCTCGTTGAATTATCTATTTTTCATTTTCCTTGCACTATCATGTGTCTTTCATATTTTAGTAATTAAATTTTGAACTATTATTTGTGTTTCATCTCCTTGCATTCCCATGCAATCGTCCAATTTTTATTGTGAGTCGTGTTCCATCGCTTTGATGTCTCATTGTTGTTAGTCACATGCCCTTGACCCTATTTTCACCTTTCTTGTTGCAAAAAAAGTTTCCCCAACTGTGCCCAAAACTTTTGGGGTGCAAGAGAGGGGAAAGGACGCCTATTTAAACCATTTCACTCATATTTTAATTAATTTCAAAACCATACTAAATAAATAAAAATTACAAAATTTCTCCCTTTCCCTCCCCCCTAACCACCAACCACCCTCTCTCTCTCTCTCTCTCTCTCTCTCTCTCTCTCTCCCTGACATCTTCCCTCTAACATCCTCCCTCCCTCCATCTTCCTCTTTCCCTTTATTCCTCCCCTCTCACTACATTGCCTGCCCCCTCACCCTCTCTCCCTCCTCCTTTCTTCTCCCCTTCTCCCTGCATCTCCACCTCCTCCTTCTTCTTCTCATTTCCTCCTTTCCTCCCACCTCTTGCTCTTCTTCTGCTTCTTCTTGTTCCTCTTCTTCTATTTCCCTTCCTCCCCTCCTTGCACTGCCTTCTCCTCCTCCTCTACGCCCCTTCCTCCCCTCCTCGTTGGTTGTCGCCAGCCATACGCCGCCATCTCGGACTTTTGCACTCCACTACCATCTCTAGCCGAAGCCGTCGCCCGCGACACGTGGCCGAGTCATTGCCACCATCGCTACCTCACCGAACCATGCCCACCGGCCTCGCCAACCCATGTTGCTTGAAGCCACCTCTAATACCAACTTCAACACTGCTGCCACCAACGAAATCACTTCCTCGCCCTCTTCTGCGCTGCTCCACCACCCACTCCTCCCCCATCACCATCCTCTCCTCCACAACCCCATCCTCTTCCTCTCTCGCCTCCTTCTCCTGCCCCTCCCACCCCACAACACCTCCATCCAAGCCCCCCTTCCCACACCCCTACCCGCAGCAAGCCCACACGCACTAAACACCTCAAAATATCCCATGAACCACCCATGTTGCCATGCGTGTTAGAGGTCATTCACCGGTGGGGCTGCATACAATTCCTACAAGTTGTTGTTCACGTACGAGTCTTCGTGATCCACGTGCATGTGGTTGATCAATTGTTGTTCACATGTAGGGACGTCCATGTGGTCTTCTCCATTCTGCCAAGCCCTTTTTTATGTGTTGTAGTCGGGTAGCTACCATTTACATCTTTTTTGAATTTAAAATTCCAAAAAAAAGCATAAAACTCTTGAAATAAAATCATAATAAAAAGAAGAAAATTTAATAATAGACAGTAGAAAATTCAAAAAACAAATATACACTTTAAATTTAAAAAGAGGAAGAAACACCTTTAAAATTTCAAAACTTTGGTAAAATATGTTAAACAAATAGTGAAAATTAAAAAAAGAGAAAAAAAGGAAAATTTTCTTACAATTTCTTTTTGCCTTCTTCAAGAATTTCAAAATTTCCATTGTTTTCTAAGAGAAAAAAAACCAATACACATAAACTAATCCATTTACAAAACAAAGGGAAAAAAAAACAATCTAACAAAAATCCTACATATTTCCTTTGTTTGTCTTGAAAAACAAAACTAATAAAATTCAAAATAAAATAAAATAAAACTACAAAGATTTTTTTTAAAAAACCATACTCAACACACCCACAACAACGTGTGCATACCCGGTCACTATGGTTTCTTTTGGCATTTGTGTTAGCCATTTTTTTGGGATTACCATCTAGGAGGATGACTAGTTGCTAGTCGCCCATCACTTCTTCCTTTCCGTGGATTTTTGGATGACATGGCTTTGTGGGATTTGTGTCTACTTTATAGCCATTGTATCGTCAAACATTGTGGGTATCCCACACACTGGCAGATTCTTTTTCTTTCCTTTCTCCACATGCACCATAACACACGTTTAATTTTAATTAACAATCACCTGACCGTTGTACCATCCAATTAATAGAATGCACTTTATAATTTTTAATTAAAATATATTGATTTTTTATTTATAAAAGAAACCCTCATTGTTGTATGAGCACATTGCACCGTAACCCACTTAAATTTTGTTATATTAAAAGGAATCCCTGATGTTCACACATGCAAGCACACACACCCTAGACACACTAATTTGTAAATAAAATTAACCCCCTCTCCCCCCCAAACCACGCATGCATGTGCTTTGCACCACACATAATCTAAATTATAACATTGAAGTGTATTAGAGATCCCTTTTTGAATTTGAGTGGGGATGGGCTATGATGATTCCGATTCGTCATACATTAATAGATCGATTTTAAAAATGAATTGATAAATAATTTCCACTTGATCAAATGAATTTGATTAGCTTCACCAATCCACTCCACTACACTGTAGGCTTAGAACTACACATACTAGGATGGAATTATCAGTCAAGTTTAGTCTTATCAGTCCTTATCCACCCTATCTTTCAATTAGTGATTGTGGTATTAGTCCATTTTGATTTATATGGTCAGGTCAATGTTTGGGGTGTGGTATGACTACCACTTTATTTTATTTCAAATATTTGACTACGAGGTTTCGGGTACATGATTGTATGCATTTTATAGTAGAGTAGTGATCTGCTATTTCAAGCTTTTTAATGAAATTATCTTTTTGCTCTCCAATTTTTAGGGTTTATTTCTATTCAAACTATCATATTGTGTGAATTTATGTCATAGTGTTTATGTGATTGAGTATATATTATCCTCATCAAAGTTAAAATCAAAGTCATGGTGGATCTATCGAAGACATTAAAGTAGCTTATCAGCTAGTTGGTGGTTCATGGTGATAAAGCTTTTTGGATAAATACGTATCGGTATGAAGATAAAACTCTTATATTCTTTAATGGTTTGAGTTTATTATTATTATTATTATTATTAATGGATTGGTTAATAGTATTTTGTGGTTTCCTTTATTTGTTTAGATCCAGATTGTTTACGAAGACTGGATGGGATCATTGTTTTGTTTGAGACTGTTGATTGAGTGAAGACACCAATAGAATGAATAGTTGGTTATTTGAGTTGTGTATTCTTCTTTTCTGAGGTCACAAGGACACTCCCTAGTTTAAGTGTGGAGATTGTTGAAAGTGAAAGAGATCTAAATTTTAGATGTTTTCCTATTTATTTTTTGGTGTTGAGTGGTTGATTTGGGGTAAGAATATTTGATTTTGGAAGAGTTTTGGAGAGTGTTGAGATGTATTGAATGCATTTGGTTATCTTATTATGGTTGTTTATTGATTTCTGATGAGGTAATATATGTTAATATATGTCAAATTAGCTCTATTATGTTTGAATAGTGATTTTTTGGTACTATTTTTAATATTGTTTGATAGGTTGAGATTGTGAGTGATTAGGTTTGAGTGTAATTAAGTATAATTTGAATTTTTTTTATGAGTGTGAATGGTTTTGGTTGAAGCTATGAGGTTTTATGGTGTATTGTTGATCCTCTGCCCATGGTGTACTATTATTGGAGCTTCTATATATATTTTGTTGACTATTCTACTTGCTTGTGTGAGTGTTCTATGGGATGAATATTTAGCTTGGAAAAGTTTTCCAATATTGGAAAGAGAAGAATACAAGCTCAAATTTAGCTAGATCGAATGAAGTATCTGATGAAGACTGGAGTAAAGACTAAAGTCATGATGACATTTGTGAGCTCTCAAGCATCACTATAGTGCCCATGGTGCCTCTTCGAATCAGACATGTCCTTTGGAGGGAAACTCCATGACCAACAGAGGATTTTAGTGATTCATTATATACTATTACAACTAACTATGATGTATGAGTAATTGAGAGAGTGATTAAGAAAGAAAGATAGCCGTTTTATAGTTTAAAACTATGTATTTGTAAGAGAAATTATGAGAGATTGAGAGGGGAGAACATTGAGTCATAATGTGAATGAAATCTATGTGATTCAAATCATTCAAAATTGAGTAGATCTTTGTGTTTTCTTGGTTTTTGATACATAATAATGAAGACATGTTGAAGATTTAATAAGGATAAATCTATGGGAGAAAATTTTTATGATATTATGTAGAGATGTTCTTGTTGTTCTATTATTTTCTTTTGTTTAGTAACATAAAGTCATGGAGATGTTTCTTGTTGATGCTACAAGATAGACTTTCTTGTAGTACTTTTCATGTTTCCTTCATGTTCACTAGAAAGCTCCAAAGATATCCTACATTAATCTATTAAAAGTTGCAAGGGCATTAGTCATCCAAAAGACATTACAATAGACTTGTAGTGACCATGTCTTGTGTTGAAATTAGTATTGGGAATGTCTTCCTTCTTGATCCTTATTTTGGTGGTAACATGATCATAGATTAATCTTCAAGAAGAATTTTTTGCCTTGAAGTCGATCAAGGATCTCATCAATCCTTGGAATTGGATACTTGTTCTTAATTGTCACCTGGTTCAGCTTGCAATAAGTTAGTGCTATGGTGAAGGGTTCTATCATTTTTCTTCCAAAAGAGGACTGGGGCTCCACAACCCTTGATACAGAAGTTTCTTTAGTTTCTCCTTCAACTCAATAGCTTTTGGAATGGACATTTGATATGGTCTCGTAACTATCAACCTCCCTTTGGGGTGGTAGTTCCATTAGTTCCTCTAGAAATACAACTATGCATTCTTTAAGCCAGGATGGTTCTTCTTCCGCTCCATTACCCTGCTCAATCTTATTAAGCTTTTTATGATGTAACTTGGCCCTTTTCACAATGAATGTGGGCATCATTGGGGATTAACCAATCCATTCCTAATAAGCATTCATAGGCCCCTAAGTTCATAACCCTGAACCTCATATTGGTAGGATTGTTAAAGATGCGGGATCTAGAGCATGACAAAGGTGGTAGCTATGGAGGATGGAAGATAAAGACACAACTCATGTTGCAATGACAATGTAGACAACTATTACATAAGTGAATTAGGTTTCAAGATTGAGACTTGAACTCATAAACACAATCTTGTGTATGGACAACAATGACACAGACACTTTACATAAGAGACAAGTACTATTGCATTATGATCATATGAAAGTGATAGTTCAAGTACATCATTATATAGAGTTCTTTGGTAGCACTTAGCATCCACTATGCATATGGGATTTTGTCTCTCTTCCTAGAATGGACTACATCTTCCTAGCCTAGCTGTCATATACAAAGGGACTAGAGTAGGTGTGATTGCAAGTATCTCAACACCCCTCCTCAATCACAACCAAAAGTACAAAGTGTGTAGAGGTTTTAGTAAAAGGAACACCTGCAAAGTGTGGGCACACCATAAACATGGCAAAACACTAGAGGCTGTCGCAGAAAAGGCCAAGTGTGGATACCACAAACATGATGGACATCCAGAGGTTGTAGCAGGGGCCTTGCAAAGTGTACAGAGGCTGTAGTACAAGGATAACTAAGGAGTTTTACAAGTTTATGTTTGAGACATTAGGACTAGGAAACACAAAACTAAAAAAGTCTATCTGAATAGAAGGACTGATGAGGTTTGTCCTTCTCCTGGTGGTCTTCTTCTTCTTCTTCCTTTGCTCCATTTTCTTCTTCTTCTTGGACTGCAACTAGATATGCCTTTTGGGACCTCTTTCTTGCGTGGCAGAACTTCTCGGTATGTGCGGTCCTTTTGCAGAAGTCACAGAAGAGCTAATCCTTCTTGCCTTTGTACCTGTTGCCAACATATAGTGCATGCTCATCACTTGAGGTACTTGGTTCTTCCTTAGTTTTTAGCTTCTTTTTCTCTTCTAACAGTGATGCATGGATATCAACAAGTTCATGATTTGGCATGTTGATTAAAGTTGTTGGTACATTATTATATTTAGGAGGCAAACTCTTAAGTAGAACACCAATGCAAACATCTTCTTCCATTTTATTGTTGATTCCTGCAAGTTGGGTTAGAAGTCCTTCCATATAATTTAGATGTGTGGCAAGTGATGTGCCAGACTTCATTTCAAGCCTGAAAAACTCAATCAAGAGACCATACTTTGATGATTTAGACTATGCACCGAACAAGGTGTCAAGTCTCTTCCATGTATCTTGTGAGGTCTCACAGTTATCCACATGGTGGATATAGCTATTGTCTAGCTCCAGTTTGATAATGGCCTGGGCTTTGTCATCATTCTTTTGCCAAGTAGCTACAAGGTCTGCATCTTGAGGTTTCTTCTCTTTGCCATGTGTGATGGCCCAAAGACCCATCTTCATCAAGATGAGCTTGATGTGGGTTTGCCAGGTGTGAAACCCAACTCCCTTGAACCGAGATGTCGGTGAGTCTTTTCCCATGCTGGAGAGCTGGAGTAGTAGCAAATCAGTTCCAAGATTCTCAGATTTTACAAGTGAAAGAGCAGATTACAATGTGTCAAGAGACACAAGTAATGGTAGTGTGAAAAACACACTATGTCTGACTTGATGTTGAGCTTGAATCTTCCTATTCGTATCTTTGATTCTTTGCCGATCTTTCCAGGTTCTTTCCCTCCTTGATTTGATGCTGGGTTAATAGATCTGAGTAACAAATGCTTCAGTTGATTAAGAAGAAGCAAGAGCTTGAAGTGAAGGAAGAAGCTTGAACTAAAGTGGCTATGGTGGCTTCATCTTTAATTCTTCCAAATGTTCAAGATCTCCCCTCCTTGATGATTTTATGGGAATCTTGATCAAATCAGAGTGGCAAGAGCTTTGTTTGAGTCCTGAGGAGAGAGAAACTAATGAATTTTTGAGCTTGAAGCTCAAAGCTATGGCTGCTTGAGTTTAGGGTTCCTTGACCCGACTGTTCTTTCCACTGTAGCAGCACATAAGAGTAAAATTTTTAAGAACCCTCTTAGGTAGAGTTGGCCCACTATATGATCTACTAAAGCCCCATAAAATCCCCTTCAATGGCTGCCCCTATGCCGAGCTACAGCAGGTCGTTTAGGCAGTTGCGAAAAATTGCGCCAATTTGGGGAGATCAGCAATGGCGAGCCGTACGACGCACAATGTTGATGTTTTTCATGCTTAGTAATTGCGCCTAGGAATGTAGAGGATATTCTCAGAAGAAAGCGTGAGGAGATAAGGACTGTAGAGGAAGATATGGAGGCTCCAAGTACTGCAGGTCCAGTTTGGCTATGGCAGACACAGGGCAGAGATTGAGAAAATTGTCAATGCTGAGCTCCAGGGTGTGCAATGCTTAGGTGTGAGGTGCCATGGAGGAGCTCTGGAAGTAGAGGAACATTTTCCCAAAAGGAATTGCAGTGAGATATGACTTGTGGAGAGAGATCCAAGAGCTTGAAACAGGCAGGGTGCAGGCTGGTCTTGAGTTGACCTGAGGTTAAGATGAGCTGAGAGAGAGTAGAGGAGAGCTAAGCCATGCTTAGCTGAGCTCTCATACCATGTTAAAGATGCGGGATCTAGAGCATGACAAAGGCAGTAGCTATGGAGGATGGAAGATAAAGACACAACTCATGTTGACATGACAATGTAGACAATTGTTACACAAGTGAATTAGGTTTCAAGATTGAGACTTGAACTCATAAACACAATCTTGTGTATGGACAACAATGACACAGACACTTGACATAAGAGACAAGTACTATTGCATTATCATCATATGAAAGTGATAGTTCAAGTACATCATTATATAGAGTTCTTTGGTAGCACTTAACATCCACTGTGCATATGGGATTTTGTCTCTCTTCCTAGAATGGACTGCATCTTCCTAGCCTACATGTCCTATACAAAGGGACTAGAGTAGGTGTGATTGCAAGTATCTCAACAAGGATTTCATCCTAGGTTAAATTCCACTCACTAGATTGCTATGCAGAAATAACTTTATTTCCATTGTTTAATTCTACTAGAAGCTTGGGTGTTGGTTTAGTGTCTACCCCTAACTTTCTTACACACTTTGGTGAAATGTATGAATGAGTGCTTATGTAGTCAATCAGAATTACCAATGCTTTACCTTGATAAATCATGGGTGTTTGAATCACTAAGAATTGGTGATTCCACCCCTTTTGTTAAGGGTAGCATGGACATTTGCTCTTTTCATCTCTGCCTCCAATGTAGGATCTTTATCTTCCTCCATTTCCTCATGTGTCACACCAGTAACTTTCCCTTTGCCTCTAGCCATGGAAAATTCGTTTTTGCCATGAAACTATCCTTGATGAAAAGTTTGGTTACAGTGCCTCTTGAAGTGACCAGGTTCGTTGCAATGGTAGCATATTTGCATGTCGTTGTTGCCAATTGCCTTGGTCTTCTTCCTCTAGTCAGTTTGGTGTTGGTCTTAGGCTCTTTTGATGAAGCTATATGGCCCTCTATCTGGAGAACCCTATCCCCAAAATATACAATTTCTAGCCCTTGTGAGTGAAGCTCTTTAATAATTGGCATTTCTTGGATTAATGCATCTTGAAGGTTAGACACATGCATTGCTTCAAGGTAGTTATCAAATGGAGAATTCAATCCATGATAGCAAAACTTTGACACTTATTGGAAAATGTCCATGGATGGTGCATGCTTCAAAAGTGACATAAACTTGAGTAATAAGCTTCTAAACTTAAGCTTAACTAGTGCAACATGAAGATTTCATTTATCTTTAGGGTCTAGTAAGCTATGGAAGGTATCTCTCTCGCATATAACTTCCCTTCAACTTATCCAAGGTGATAGCTGACTCAGAAGCTCCTTGTTCTTACTTCCACCATAGGCAAGTTTATTCTGTTAGCTTTAATTTTGTGATCGTAGCTTGGTTGAAAGGGACAGTTCTTGTAGTAATGAAGTAGTCTTCCATTGACTCGACTCATATTTCTGCCTCGAATTCATGTCTTTTCCCCTGTCATCAAACTCAAGTGGTTTGACTTTCTTGAGAAGGAACTTCTTCTCTTGCACTTCAACACAGGGCTAAGAGTAGGTGTAGTATGCTATAATCGACAAAACTTTACATGATCAAATTCACATATAGTATACTAAAATTATGTATCTCACTTAATACTCATGGTACATGATTCCCATAAATTTTCACTTAAGTAGTATAATGAGTACCCAATTTTTCAAAAGATAAATATAGACTCTTTTCATTATTGGTGGTGGCCATGATAATGCTAACCAAGTCTATTACACCAAGTAGGGGAAATCTTTTTTGTATGGCCTATATGGAAATAGGTTTTTTCTATGTTTAGGTTTCCATACTCTAAGGTATTATATTCCTCTTACAATGATATAGGCATGATAATCAAATACATGGATATTGTAATAGGATGGTGGTTTTCCATGGACATCCATGAGCTTTTAGTGTAAGGGAAGGTGAGGGAGACCTTCTACGCAATAGCCATGTTAACTAGAGGAGCCCTACATAGTCACTCTATCAGTTGTGCTGGGATCACCTTTGTCACCTCATCATAAATGTAGTGGTCTAGAAGAATTTGTCGGCCACTTGTGAACAAAGTGGAATTTCTTCTGGACTTACAAAATATAAAATCCCTCACAACCTTCAAGTTTTCCATCCATTGTACCCTTTCTAAGTTGATGTGATGTAGGGAAGATGATAAGCATTAATGTAGTAGAAATTTTCTCTCCCAAATCCATCATCTCTCTCGATATAGTGGTGGAGGATTGTATAGCCAGTCCAAGATGTGCATAGCCTCTCATCTCCAACCGAAGTCAAAGGAATGTGTCACCTTGGAATACTAAAAAACATTTCCAAGCTTGGTCAATTTGTCAAAGATTCAATTCACATTAGTAGTGAGAAAGCTCCAAAATTCTAGCTTAGATTATCAATTTCCTTTCATATACTTTTCAAATATGTCTACTTTTCTTTATGCTTTGATACCATTGTGATGTGCCCGACTGAAAAGCCTTCAGTAACACAAATTTTTGGTGGTCCATCAAGAAATATTTCTAAGCAACATCATCTAGAACTCCTTGGAATATCATGGAGTTTGTCACCTAGGTTTGCTTGAGTCTACCTTGCATAAGATGGTTTTGGCCATACCCACAAGGATAAACTTGAATCCGAGTCCATACATATGCTAAGGTCACCTGAGGTTTTCTAGCATTGGTCTTCGAGCATCTACTTTGCACAAACCCACTTGAATAGAAGCAAATTCATATCACACTTGATTCAATAAGAGTGAAAAATGAGGGGGAGTGTAGCACATTAGAACCTCTACTCATAAAGCATAGTCTTACTCCAATCCCCTAAA
The DNA here is from genome assembly GCF_053477565.2 of Lygodium microphyllum. Lineage (NCBI taxonomy): Eukaryota > Viridiplantae > Streptophyta > Polypodiopsida > Schizaeales > Lygodiaceae > Lygodium > Lygodium microphyllum. The sequence continues at coordinate 48,960,173 of NC_141140.1, read as the reverse complement.
ATGACATGAAGTCAAAATTCTACTTGATTTCTCAAATGAGTTAACTTAACTAGCCCAACTTTGAAGAAAGCTCTTGGCCAACCAAGACCACCCTGCCTTTGGTAGGGGTATTGCCCTCCTGCTTTCCTTTTTGAGATGGGTATTCTTTAGCTTTCTAATTACTTACCACATTTTTTAAAGCACATAAAAGCAACTTCTTGATTTAAACTTTAAGTACTAGATTCATTCAAATAAACTACTTTGCAACACTTAAATAATGTAAACAATCCTTGTCAAATAGTCATTTATTCATCTTCAAGGTTTGACTTATTGCAATATCTTTTCCTATCCATAACAAACAAATCCAAAGGTATAATCCATCAAGTTCTTGCCCCTAACTAGTATTAGAGCCTTCCAAGAAGACCATCTTAGGCTCGTAGGGGTTAGTAGATCCTAGGTGTGTGAGGAATTTACAACTAAATCCCCCCTAGTACCCTTACCGTCTCCTAACCTAACATCCTCTCTACAAAGAGATCACTTGCAAAAGAAATCAATAATAGCTTTCAATGTGGTGAAAAAAAACCCCTTGGTATAGGGTTTCCATTATTACCCTTGGGGGAGGTGTAGTGTGTATATCCAAGAATCTACACATGTGGGCACAATATCTGGAGCCCCAAGAGGAACACCAAGAAAATGGGGAATCTACTGCAAGAAAATATATCTTTAATCATCAACAAGCATGTTCTTCATATTTTATGTGACCACAATAAAGGAAAAAAACACGAGGAATAGGAAATCTGTTCAAAGTCAGAGACAGAGACAGAGAGTTGGAGTAACAGTGTAGAGCAATGTGCTCTCACTCACTTCCATTATCCATTCTCACACATAACTAAAGTGAATAGTACAACCTAAGGTCTCAAGGACCATTCACACCAAAGAATGATAAGTCCTAAAACACTGACTTATTCAATGTCCGCATAGTGTGGTACAGCTGGACATCCTAAGTGTCGGGTAGAGTCATAACTGAAGACAGATAGATGAGCTTGAAGTCTAACAAAATCTTCACACAACTTCATAGAAACAATTCTCCCACTAGTTTGACTTGAAAAAAATTGACTATACTCTTCATATTCTTCATAGAATTCATTAAGAAACCACAAAAACACAAGAGAACACACCACTTTGAACGGAAATCATAACATAGTATTCTTCTTCAACAGTTCCAAAGCTTCCTCTCACTCATAGATACATTGTTTTGCATAGATTTAGTTGTCTCTCACACACACTCTCTCTCATGCGTGCTCTCTTTCAATAGTACAAAGGGATAATCAAGAATCATCATCCATAACCCCTATTTGGTCGTGTGGATACCCCTTCCAAGAGGTGTGCCTAGTATGAAAGCTCACCAAAGGCACCCAAGTATCCTTCGTAGCTTAACAATGTCACTATCACTTTAGTCTTTACTTAAGTCTTCAAGCAACTACTTCTTCCACTTCTTTCAGCTAGTTTGAACTTGTATTCATCTCTTCCCAGGGTTGGAAAACTTCCCCAAGCTACACATTCATCCATGATCACACTTACAGAGGCATACAGAACAGAGTAGAACAGAAATAGAGGCTCTACAGAAGCTCAATAGAGGGTCTACTAAACCATGCGAAGGCCATCAAAAGCCTTTAGCTCAACTTAAATCATTCAAAACCATCAAAAATCAATCAATAAGCTTCCAAACACTCCCAAACTTCATCAATCCTTATTCCAACCCCTCATACAGAAGAAAACAGAGCAAAACAACAAAAGCTCCACAGACTCAATTAGACACTATCAGGACATCAACAAAACATGTGATAACATCATATCTTCATTACAAAACATCATCAGCTTCTCAAATCTAATCAACCTCATCCAAAACACTCTCAAACACTTCCAAACCAACTAATCAGCATACAAAATCCATTAAAAATAATCATTCGGTCCTCAAAAACAAAAAAAATCAACCAAAAAATCAAGTCATTTCAACCTCGTATTAACTTTTGACTCCATTTTCATCTATATTTTTTCCATGCGAACCCGCTCTCCCGCCCCCCCGAAACCACGTTCTACCTTAACCATCATGTCTACCCCTTCCCTGCCCACATATTTCATTTTCATTCTTATTTGTTTCGATCGTCGAATTTTTTCATATTAATTTTTATTCCCATATTCGAGTGTTTTTTTCCCTTTTTTCCATGCGAACGCGTATTATCCCTGTTAGAACTGCATTCTGATGTAACAAGCATGTGCGACCTATCATCCTATCTATTTTTCCTACCCTTTGTTTTGGCCAACTGATTTTTCAGTATTAATTCCCGTGTGTGTTTGCATACCCTATTTTCTTCTTTTTTCCATGTAAGTGCCTTTAATTGTCCCCGGACAGTCCCCAGACATCACATTTCACTCTTTTGCCCTCTTCCTCTCGTCCTTCGTCTTATTTTTTCTTTTTTATGTCCATTCATTCGGTACTCAATTTATTTGTTATTAATTTTTCTATTAATTTGTGTTTTGACATTTCACGTGTTTCTACCGCCCGAATACCCGTGTTTTCATAATCTAGCACATCAACACATCCGTAACGTCATTCCTCCCTCATATATTCCCTGTCCGTCGTCGAACCTATCGTCACAATTTTTATCCCCCCTCGACCCGCATTCGTATTATGCACGACAAGGGAGGTCCTGATTTTTAAAAAAACATACAAATATATAAAAAACAAAAAAAAATTAAAATTAAAAAAAAAACCTTTCCCACCCCCAATCAGGATCCCCTCTTCCCTCCTCTTTCTTCTTCTTTTCTCTCTCCCTTTCTTTCCCTCTCCCCTCTTTCTCTCTCCCCGCATCCCTAACCATATTCTTCCCCCCTCCTCCTTCTCCTCCCCATCTTCATGCATTCTTCCCCTCTTCTTCTACCATCCTCCTTCCCCACCTCCTTCCTTCCTTCCTCCGTCTCCTCTTCTTCTCTTTCTCTCCTACTCCCCCTCTTCTTCCTTCCCTTACTTCCTACCCTCTCCTTCTCTCGTTGATGCCTAGAAGGGTGGCCCCGCCGCCCACCCAAACGTTGACGCCGCCACCGCCGCCTGGAAGGGTCTCCTCCACATGCCATAGCCGCTCACCATGCTGCAAGGGTCACCACCATCGCTTGGTTACTCTGTCGCCAGTCGCCCAAGTCGTTATCGCTGTCGCTTCGGCCTCCTACGCCACCATCAGACCATTGCAGCCATCTCACCCATAGCCGCTTCACCATCTGCCTCCACAATCGGCGGCCCTTGCTAACCTCGTCAATGGCCTCTGCACGACTGCCGCACTACAGGTTGCTTCTTCCTCCCGAACCCTAGCAGTGTGCTGCCCAACCTTGTGCCCATCCACCCCCATTCTTCAACTGCACACCAAAAATATGGAGCCTCAAGAGAAACACCAAGAAAACGGGGAATCTACTCAAGAAAATCTACCTTGTATCATCAACAAGCATGTTCTTCATATTTTATGTAATCACAACAATGAAAAAAAAAACATGAGGAACAAGAAATCTTCATGCAACTTCATAGAAACAATTCTCCCATGGCTTTAACTTGAACAAAATCAATTATATTCTTCATAGAATTTATCAAGAAACCACAAAAACACAAGAGAATACATCACTTTGAATGGAAATCATCACATAGTATTTTTCTTCAACAGTTCCATAGCTTCTCTTTACAATCTCTCACTCATAGATATATTGTTTTGCATAGATTTGGCTATCACGCATGCACACACACACACACACACTCTCTCTCTCTCTCTCTCTCTCTCTCTCTCTCTCTCTCTCTCTCTCTCTCTCATACTCATACATGCTCTCTTTCAATACTACAATGGGATCATCAAGAATAATCATCCATAACCCATATTTGGTCGTGGATATCCCTTCCAAGAGGTATGTCTAGTATGAAAGGTCACCAAAGCCACTATAATGTCCCTTCGTAGCTTAACAATGTCACTGTCACTTTAGTCTTTACTAGAGTCTTCAGCAGCTACTTCTTCCACTTCTTTCAACTATTTTAAGTTTGTATTCATATCTTCCCAAGGTTGGAAAACTTCCCCAAGCTACACATTCATCCACCATCATACTTACAAAGGCATACAAAACAAAAACAGAGGCTCTACAAAAGCTCAACAGAGGGTCTACAAAGCCATGTAGAAGGTCATCAAAAGCCTTTAGCTCAACTTAAATCATTCAAAACCATCAAAAATCAATCAATAAGCTTTCAAACACTCCCAAACTCCATCAATCCTTATTCCAACCCCTCATACAAAAGAAAACATAGCAAAATAGAAGCTCCATAGAGACTCAATCAAACACTATCAAGACATCAACAAAACATGTAAAAACATCATATCTTCACTATAAAACATCATCATCTTCTCAAACCTAATCAAACTCATTCAAAACACTCTCAAACACTTCCAAACCAACTAATCATCATACAAAATCCATAAAAAATGATCATTCACTCCTCAAAAATAACAAAAATCAACCAAAAAATCAAATCATTTCAACCCTCAACAATATCTCTTCCAAATACACAAACAATATAGTCAACCTATCTTCAACTAGGAAATCCTCTCTTTTCCAAAGAAACAAGTATAACTTAAAATCATTTCAACAAAACCAAAACAATTTCCTTTGAATACTCTACAAGCAAATATACAATGCACATATTATTTTTGCTAGAGTACAATCACATAAAGCAAGTGCTTAGATTCTAAATCAAGACAAACACCTTGAGCATATTATATAGCATATATCTTTTCTTTAAAAGAATACAACACTTAACCATGCATGATTGCTCTCTCATAGGATCTCAAGAACCTTTTTCCCTCCTTTAAGTCGATTGCTTGAGTAAGGTATTTCATCAAGGTTTCTTTAGAAACTTATGCAAAAGATCCATCTTATTCTTTCAATGACTCTCATTAGGGGGATGGCATTTAGATCTTGTTACTCTAGTAGCCCACTATCATGTAATATGATTCGCCCATGAAAAAGATTTTCCCATTAATAATTAGCATTCTAATCCTTGTGAGGATCCCAAGAGGATAGTTATCCTACATGTATGGGTTTTGAGCAAGGTATTATCCTTGAGAAAGAAATGAACACAATTCCAAGTATTTGCTATGGGAGATTTACATCATGCCTAGAATATAATATTTATAACAAGAGGTACAATGTTCTAGTTGATTTACTTGGTTAATCCAAGTCAAGCCTCGCAAGGAAGGGTCTATAAATCCAAATCCTTTCTCAATTAGAACTTCTTGGAGATTTGATGATGGGATACAAGGCCATGAAGAGGGTATTAAGGCCTCCTCTTTCTCTATTTCCTTCTCTTTATCATTCTGTGTGTGTGTGTGTGTGTGTGTGTGTGTGTGTGTGTGTGTGTGTGTGTGTGTGTGTGTGTGTGTGTGTGTGTGTGTGTGTGTGTGTGTGTGAAATGAATCGTGCTACTTGTTTGATGAAAACATTCTTTTAAGTATGCTTTGATGTTGATTTTTACATGCTTTTCATAAATTTCTCTTCTATTTTGCTATGTTTCATAATAAAGAGGTTTCAAATTTTCATATTACTATTACTATTTATCTAATATTGTGTTAACATGATGTTTTTAAGCATCTCATCTTTTTGTCCTATCAAGAGAGCTAGAAAGAGAGTGAATGAGCGAGTGATGAGTGTGCACCCATGGATGCACACATGCATGTTGACAAGAAGGTGATAGCTATGGTGGGGGTCATAAAAATTTTATGAAATGTAAGTCAAGCCAATTAGAATTACATACATGGAAGTTGAGGCATAGAGGAAAATGTCACATCCTTGCATTGAACTTTTGGATCAAGTACATCATATAGCTTTTGGGTTGCACCTCTTTCTTCACCATTGCTTATCAATTATTGGATCCCTTACCTCTCCTTTATGTGTGCACTAGGCACCAATTTCTTAATAACAACCAACGATGGTGCATTATGCTTTGACTGCTCAAGGTATTACAAATGAGAATGTTTAGTCCTCAAGACCCGCAACATGGGTGCATGCTTAGGCTTTCCAAATGAGACTGGTTTTTACATGGATCCAAATCATAAAGGCTTTATATAAGCCTTAGAGGGGGGAGGGGGTATACTCCCCTCCTTCTCTCTCATTGATGTCAAGTCTTCTCTCTCTCTCTCTCTCTCTCTCTCTCTCTCTCTCTCTCTCTCTCTCATGATTGTCAAAGTTATTCAAATATCTGGCTACATGGTGAGAAAAATCTACTAATTTGCATGGTGAGCTAGGGGAAGGTGTTGATATGTGTGCGTGCATGGCAATGGCAAACAAAGATGAATGGTAGCACTGCAATTCAACAATGACTAGCTAGAGAGAGAGAGAGAGAGAGAGAGAGAGAGAGAGAGAGAGAGAGGGAGGGAGGGAGGGAGGAAAATTGAAATAAAGTGATAGATGGAAAGAGGGAGATTAAGAGGGAGTCAGAGAAAGATATAGAAAGAGAGGGAGGGATATTAAGAGAGATGGAAAGAGAGGGAAAGATGAAAAGAGAGAGACAAAGAGGGTAAAAGAGGGAGAAATATGGATAGAAGGAGAAGGCAAAAGAGAGAGACATGGAAAGAGAGAGGAAGGAGAGAGAGAGAGAGAGAGAGAGAGAGAGAGAGAGAGGGAGGGAGCTTAAGAGCGAGAGAAAGAGAGGGATGGATATTGAGAGGGAGAAAAAGAAATTAAAAGAGAGAGAGGATAAGAAGAAGAGAGATATTAATAGGGAGGGAAAGAGAGTAAGGGAGATAAGAGAGAGGAAAAGAGGGTATGAAAGAGAGGGAGAGGAAGGGAGGGAGGGAGATTAAGAGAGAGAGAAAGAGGAGGTTAAGAGAAATGGAGATTAAGAAGGAGCGAAAGAGATCAAGGGAGAAAGAGGGAGGAAGAGAGGGAGATTAAGAGCCAAGGAAAGAGAGGGCAGTTAAGAGAGAGGGAAATAAAGAGAAAGGAAAAGTGACTAAGGAAAAAAGAGAAGGTAAGAAAAATAGGGAGATTAAGGGAGGGATATTGAAATGGCAAGCTCAACATGTGTGGACATTGATGATAGACCGCCTCTGGCTAGATGGGTTCGCATGTCTATACTTAGCACGTTGATAGTCATTATGACTTTTACAAAATATTTGGTTTGTTACATCTATCTATAGTTGGCATAATTATAATGCTAGTTGATTATTATATTCCATTATGCACTATTTGACTTAATAAACCACTTTCCTTTACGTTGTTTTTAATATTTACCTTGTGTATATTGAAAAGTGTGTGAAAGAACAAGAAGAATTAGGCAAGAAAACATTTTGGCCTCTATCTCTCTTTGTGTATTATTAAGTGAGCTTCTCCTTGTGTGTATTATGTGTGTTTGGTACAACAGCTTAAGTAAGTCCCCCCCAACCACGCGATTTGTGATATGATATCAAAGCTACACAACTTATAGAGTCTAGTTTTGGAGGCTAAAGTGAAGGAAAAGAAGCAAGGATTTGAGCAACTAGGCAATGGGTAAGAAGCTCTCCCATTCTCCCACACTTTCTCTGCAATAGTGCCTAGGAGGCATTAGAAGTGGGGCAAAGCAATAATCTCAAATTGCTATGAGATTTGTTGTGTCAATATAGCACTATATATTCTAGATATAAGCCCTTCAACACAATTCCATTGCTTTTTTGGCTACTTTAGGCTATTTTAGGCCCTATTTCACATGGCTTTGTTTTAGGCTGGTCTTCTACTGCATCTTCCTCTTTAGCATTGTCATCTGCATCATCTTCCTCAAAGAGATCCCAGAGGTCTTTCCTAATGAGATGGTACATAGTTTTCTCCTTCCAGGTGTAAATGCCTTCACCATTAAACTTTGACATCTGCTCCAATTCCGTCATCTTAGGAGGAGGTCTTACCATGAGGAGACTCAGGCAATGTTTGTCCTTTTTACAATGAGATTGAGACTTATAGGCAATTGGATCAGTGTGACTCTTGTCACTTGTAATAATCAAGTCATCCACATAGATGACTATAATGACCAAACCTACATCTCCCTTGCTTATATAAAGTGAGTAATCGGCATTGGAAAAATAACAACTAATATTGACAAGATACTCTGCAATCTTGTTACACCATACTCTAGGTACTTGCTTCAAACCATAGAGTACCTTCTTTAACTAGCACTTAGATATGGAATACTCTGAATCCTCATAACATGTTGGCTACTCCATATACACCTCTTCTTACAATTCAGATTGCAAGAATGTATTCTTTACATCCATTTTCTATAAACTACAACCTTTGACTACTACCAAAGTATTAAGGTGATCAGATGTGATGATGATATATGGCTATCCCAAAGATAGTATGGCTTGGATATGTTGTTCAAGTATGGTATGACAACATGTAAGCCTCAATGTCATTGGAGCAAATATGACGTTGAGTAATGATGTTGGGGATAAGATAGAAAATCCTACTATGTTTAGGAGGATAGTATGAAGTTTGATCTACATGACTATCACAAGGCTAGATGTTAGCTATATTGTTGGTCTTGTCAGTCAATCTATGAAGATGACTAGAAAGCCACATTTGAATGCAAATAGATGTATATTAAGGTATGTGAAGTCCACTTTGCATTATGGAGACTTTTATAAGGTAACTAAGGATATACATGTGTTTGGATACATAGATACAGATTGAACTAGTAGTATGCTTAATAGAAGATCCACCAACAGATTCATGTTTTCCCTTGGTAGTGTAGTAGTTATGTGGAGTAGCAAAAGCAACCTACAATTGATTTATTGAGTATAGAGTATGATTACAAATGTGCTACTATGACAACATGTGAGATGGTATGGGTGTAGAAGTTATTGGGTGATTTAGATGTGTATGTAGATAGCCCAATTATCATTCATTGTAACAACATGAATAGCATACAATTGGCTAGGAATCTTGTGTTCTATACTAGGACAAAACAAATTGAAATGCATTACCACTTCATGAGAGAGAAAGTACCTATAGGTGAGATTTGACTTGATATATGTTAGCACACAAGATCAGATAGCTGACATCTTCATAAAAGCATTGCATAGAGAGATAATGGACTGCCTAGTTATATGGATCCACATGTCTACACTTAGCATATCAATGAGATCATTATGACTCTTATATGGCTACCACTCACTTATCACTTATTATATTTGGTTTGTCATACCTATCTACAATTAGCAAAATTATAACATTAGTCAATTAGTATAGTCTATTGTACACTGTTTGACTTAGTTGGCCACTTTCCTTTTATGTTGTATGATATCAATTCTTTGTACACATTAAAAATTGTGTGAAAGAATAAGAAAAAACCAACAAGAAAACGTTTTAGTCTCAATGTCTCTTTGTGTATTGTTGAGTGAGCTTTCCCTTGTGTATTCGATGCAACCACTTGAGTGTCCCACCACCATGTGATTCATGATAAGGGAGAGAGGGAAATAGGTTGAGAGAGAGAGAGAGAGAGGAGGGGATTGTGTGTGTGTGTGTGTGTGTGTGTGTGCGTGCGTGCGTGCGTGTGTGTGTGTGTGTGTGTGTGTGTGTGTGTGTGTGTGTATTAAGAGGGAGGAAAAGAGATGGAGAGAGATTGAGAGTGAGAGAGAGAGAGAGAGAGAGAGAGAGGAAGGGAGATAAGGTAAGAAAAATCTAGAGATTAAGAGAGAGAAAAAGAGAGAGGAAGGGTAAGAAAAAGAGGAAGATTAAGAGGGAGAGGGAGAGAGGTAGGAGATTAAGAGGGAGGAAAAGAAATAGAGATTATAAGAGAGGAAGAGTAAGAGGGAGAGAGTAAAATAGGAAGATTAAGAAAAGGAGTGTAACAGAGGGAGAGAGAGTAAGGGGGAGACAAAGAGAGAGAGAAAGAGTAAGAGAGAGATGCAAAGTTGTCTCAGTGGTGATGTCCTTGCAATTTGCCTTGATACGCTTTCACACGTTGATCTCTAGCAAGCAAAGTCGATGCTCTAAGCAAGCTAGTTGGTACCATTTGCTCCTACCAAGATTTTGGAAAGATTAGCTCTAGTAATTGATGTGGATATATAGATGCATTGTCCCCGTCTTGTCAATCAAGTGGACATCCATCACTTGTATACACCTATAGGTACTTGCACTCCTGTAACACCACGATTTTCTAAACCATCTGCAAATGGCACTCTTATAGGTATCACTCCTATAGGTACACTAGACATACATGGATCTCCTGGTTATGGTCAGGAACGTCCTAGGTGAGAGAGGACATTTATCAAACCTACCTCACCAGGCTATGGATACTTGGTGGAGATGTCCACTGGTGCTGTGTACATGAATGATGAGGGGAATAGATTGATAGCATGTATGCATGAGTTGTGCCAATAGGTCTTTAGGCACTCAATGTATTTTATAAATAGAAAAATGTGCCAAATGCTAGCAAGGACTATATGATAGCATCCTTGATGAGGAGTTTCCCTAATCGTTTCTCTACATGATGGATGATGGAGCATATGCACACCTACATGGCCCGCCACAAACAATCAAATGTGCAGAAGGTGACAAAGAATGATATAAGGAAGCACAAGTAGCTGGATTAGGACTATAAGAGAAAACTCACAAAAGAGGTCGTCACTTCTTCACATCGATGGTGATAACAATGGAAGGCGATGAGGACACAAGTAGAGGAGGTGAGAGTTGTGCATCACCTTGGGAGTAGTGGCCATAAGACCTCAATGGAGGATTTTGTAAGTTCTCAATTTGTTATTATTGAGAAATATGCAATCGCACCCATTTGTACCTCTTTTTATGGAATAGCTAGGCAAGGAACATGCAGCTCAATCTAGGAAGAGTTGTGTTTATCCCATAGGCACAATGAGAAAAGTGGTACCATCATGCAACTATAAAATAATGTACTTGACAATCATTTGAATGCAATTCTATTGTACTTTGTAACTTTAGTCTTATCCATGTCTACTCAAGATTGTGTTTATGATTCCAAGCTAATCTATCTTGGAACCTAATTCACTTGAGTTAGAGTCTTGTCCAGTCATTAGTCATCATGCTTCTTGTCTTTGACTTCCAACCTCCATAGCTAAACCTTACTCAAGGATTCATGTTTTCTCAACATAGTATCAAAGCCATGGTGAGTTTAGTTTAGCTCAACACAATGCTCTTAGAACTCTCCTAAACCTCAGCTCAGCTCAGTTTTAGTAGAAGTCTTCATCTCTTCACTCCATCTTCATTCTACACCTCTTGACCTCCATAGCCAGCAGTACCTACCTATCTTGGAGTGCTAGATCTCTTCAACCAAGCCATGTCTCACTAAGGTTTCTTCTATGGACATCTTCTAGTTAAGATGCTTCCTCTTGTTACTTCACATCATAACATTGGCCTCTCTTCTACTCAGGATTTCAATTTTTCCTACTCAATGTCCAAATCTATACCATTTTTAATTATACATTTCTAGCTCATCACACAAGCATGATGTAGGCCAAGAGCTTAGGGTTTTTGAAGCTTATACCCTAGGCTACCTCTTGGTAAAATCTCAATTCAAATTATTCACTCTGTCAGCCATATTTCACCTCATTTTCTCACTCCTCTCAGTTCAACCAACCCATTGCCACTCTAATCCACTATAGCACTGAAGTTCGAGCACAATTACCACATCAAATCAACAAGGAGTGAAAGATTCAACCATCAAAGCTCAAGCTCAACAAGCATAGTATCTTTTGATACTCATTAGTGCTTCTTGGCACTTGTGTCTCTTGACACATTCAAGAAACTCATTTGCTAATCTGATTTGAGATTTTTTGTGTTGATTTGCTATTTTTGTGCCATCCAATATGGGGAAAGATTCATCGGCATGTCGCTTCAAAGGAATGGGATTTCACACTTGGCACACAAGGATAAAGTTGGTCCTGGTGAAGAAGGGTGTCTAGTGGCCAAGAGAAGAAACCCAGAGATGCTACTCTTGCAAAAGTATGGCAAAAGAATGATGACAAATCCCAAGCCATGATGATAGTTATATCCACCATATAGACACATGTGATACATCTCATGCCACTTGAATAGTTGGACACACTATTTGGTCCCCAATCTAAATCCTCAAAATATGGATTGTTGATTGAATTTTTCAGGTTGGATATGAAGGCCAATATATCCCTTGCAACTCACCTTAATTATATGGAAAATTTGCTAACTCAACTTGTAGGGATTAACTTAAAAATGAAAGAAAACATATGCATTGAAGTCTTGCTCAAGAGTCTTCCTCCAAAATTTGGTAATGTCTCCACCATACTAATAAATATGCCAAATCCAAAGCTAGTAGACATCAAAGAATCACTCCTTGAAGAAGAAAAGAAGCTCAAAGGTAAAGAAGAAGCAAGCACTTCAAAGGAAGAACAAGTTCTCTATGTCCATAACAAGTACAAAGGAAAGAAAGAAATTGTCTATGACTTCTGCAAAAAAGAATGGGACACATTGAAAATTTTTGTCATTCCAGGAAAATATCACAAAAGGTCTACCTAGAACCTCCTTAATGTTCTTATCATAAGCCTTGCACTCCTCATATAACTTGTGCACCACAGCCTCTACACACTTAGTGAGGCCTTGTGACAGTCTCTAGCTTTATATGGTTGATTTTTCCATGTATACACTTAGCAAGGTTCTACTAATGATAGTCTATGTGTACTCAGTTCTTTTTATGGTTTTGATTGAGGGGTGTTGAGTGAGAAATATGCAATCACACACATTTGTACCTCTTTGTATGGAAAATCTAGGCAATGAACATACAACTCAATCTAGAAAGTGAAGGGAGGTGAGCCCTGAAGTGGAAGCACGAGCGAGAGCAAGAACTATGGTGGAAGGAGCAAGAGTAAGAGAGAAAGATACACACAATGTGGGAACTCCAATAGTCACAATGTGTGATCGGCCTTCCGTTTATTCAAATGTCACTAAAAGAATAAAGAATCAAGTACCAATGATGGGTACCCTCTGCCTGTAGTGTGTGCAGGTGTGGATATTGTCAGTCTAGTAATACACGGGCGGCTAGGCGAAGGCACTTTTTATAACATCTGCAATACCAAGGTCAGCAACCAAACGACCCAACCAAATGGCCTCCTTGCAAGCCTCAATGGTGGCTGCAACATACTTCTCCTCTGTAGTAGTAGAAAGAATCGTGCATTTTTGCACCCTGGACATCCATGAAACAACACCTCCAACAAAAGTGAACACATAACCAGAGGTGGTGTTATAAGATCCGATATACACACTCAACTTTCTTATATACTTAAAAGATATATGGTGAATATTATGCTTGTACACAGAGAGAACATATGAGAGAAAATAAAGATATAAAGAGAGAGAGAGAGAGAGAGAGAGAGAGAGAGAGAGATTGACAACACACTAGGGACTGGAAGATGGGTAGGTCCCCCCCCCCTTGTGGAGTTATATTATTGACAAGGAGCAAGCTCCTCTGTTACACATAAGCTAGTTTTTAACTTGTAGATATTGGGAACAAGATTACGGTTCCTTGCACGATATACAACCGTCGGCTAACACTTAACTTGGAAGTTGGCACCTTTTGATCCTTCTTGAGTCTCTCCTTCTCTCCTACACAATATGTATAGGGATCTCCTCTTGGAGCTTGATTTCAATAGAGCTTTCGCAACACTTGCACCTTCTCTCCTACACAATATGCGTAGGGATCTTCTCTTGGAGCTTGATTTCAGTAAAGCTTCTGCAGCACTTGCACCTTCTCTTCTCCTCTTGGATGCATGCAAAGTGATACTTTCTTCACCTCTCCTACACCCAAGGAGAGCCTCCTCTTTTATAGGCTTCAAGAGCTTCTTTTCTTGGAGAGAGACTTGAGTGCCAAGATTGGAAAGGTTGATCTTCATGCAAGATGTGGTTGTTCCAGGACCTACTCTGGAGAACCAACTTCGAGATATCTCTCTATGCATTGCTCGGATGGAAAAACATTCAATACAAAAGTTGTAGATCTTGTCGTTTTCGATAACCCACATAGGCCGTTTTTAGAGATCGGCTTTCTATCGCAAGATATTTTAAAAATGGATTCACCATGTCTATTTTAAGAAAAGCAGCTTTTTAAACTCTACTCTTAACTTATGTCCATGCAACAACCTTGAGCCATAGATAAGGAGAGTTCATTAGATTGCCTTGGGCCTCAACCTTAAGATTGACTTTCCACAAAATCTTGTGTCATCTTAGACCTTAGAAAGAGAAAATCACTTCTCTCCTCACTTTCAAAGGATCATGTCTCTTGTCTTTCTTAGTGAGAGAATTACCTCTCTCGTTTTTCTTAGTAAAAGAATAACTTCTCTTCTTAATTCATTAAGAGAGAAAAGATCTTAAACCTTGACTTGTAGGGAGAGGATGACCCCAAATGAATGCAATGCTCATTACACACAAGTAAACGTTCCTAGGCGTCCCCCCGGATGCACACATAAATACATATACACAATGCTAATGCACTTCCTCTTCTTAGAACTCAATCCATCTTCATTTATGTGTAACTCCAAACTTAGCACCTCTTGCAAGAACAAGCCTACCACGAGTTATCTTCCATACAAAATCACCAAATCATATATGATAACTTGCACCATCAAGCTGCCTAGCTAACATAAGGCTTTTAGTCATCAGTGCGGGTACATGATGTACATTATGCAGAATAAAAGTGCTACCGAAGGGAAACTATAGAGTGACATCACCAATGCCAACAATAGCAAGAGACCAATCATCACCTAAGCGCATAGTACCGGATACACTACAATAGGTATGAAACCACTCACGATAGAGGGTCACATGAAAAGACGCACCTGAATCCAAGAGCCAACACTATGCATACATAGACTGAGCCTCGGTAAGCTAAAGAGGCTTCTAAGATGTAGTCACCATCGGACTCCTCAGGCTGCATGACATTTATCTCCTCAATATTTAAGCTAGACTTTGCAGGTATAATGCTGCGATCATTGGATTTCTCCTGCACTTTTTCTTTCCCCTTTTATTTGTGCTTGTCATCGCGCATCTTATGGCATTGTGGCTATGTGTGTCCTACTTTTCCACAATAATGGCTTGTAAAATCAGACTTACATCCACGAGATTTGATGCATCCACGTGATTGACCGAGACTTCTGAGAGTTCTTCCCATAACAATCATTATCTTTCTTGCCACTTCTAACGAATAAAGCATGTGAACTGCAAGAAGCATCATTGTTGTTCTTGTTAATTTCTTCGGTCAAAAGAGCACTCTCTACATCTTGCAATTTCAACCCATCAAGTTTGTTGGTACAGATCGCAGTGCGAAATACATCCCAAGACTCAGGTAAAGTGCCAAGCAGAAACAAAGGATGTAAATTATCTTGAAACTCAATACCCTCTTGAAGCAAATTCTTCATGATAGAATGAAACTGGCTAAAGTGAGCAGACAATGGGGTGCCCTCCATGCAGAGATCCATCAACTGTTTAAGCCAATACATCTATGAAGCAGGGCTCTGCTTTGCATAAAGTTCTTGAATCTTTTTCCATAGATTCCATGCACTCTAATCTTCATCTTTAACAACATTATTATGGACCTCTTTAGAGAGTGATAAAGTGATAGTGGACTTGCATAGTGCATCTAAATCATCCCAGTCATCATCATCCATTTTCTCAGGTTTAATACATTTGTTTCTTAATGGCTTAATCTACAATTTCTGCACCAAAACTTGTCATATTTGAGATTTCCAGTAGCCATAGTTGGTACCATCAAACATGGCCATGTTAAACAAAGCCGTATCTTTGAGATGACTAGCCATAATGAGTCAAACAGAGGTAGACTATGTAGAAAATAGCATGTTGTAATTAGCAGTAAATAGGCCAAAACCACTGCCAAAACAAGCTGAAAATAAGAGAAACTACTAAAATGACCAGTTATCCACCAAATAGTACCAAAAGTACATTAAATGGAATGATTAAGCTCAGTAAATACATCACAATCCACAAATAGCTTGTTGTAATAAGTCATAGCAGTGAGAAAAAGAGAGAAAACAACGAGCTAACAGTGATCCAAAGTCAAGTATGACTCCCAGGTCATGAAGTAGGCATGTAACAAACACTGTAGTAGCCAAGAACCATGACCCAAACATCCAAATACCTAACAAAGATCAGTGTATGCTCAAAGAGAAAAAGGATCAAATCAGCCCAAAAGCATCCAATGTAGACAAGTATCTATCAAGAGCATAGACATGTAAGAGATCCCAGTCTCATCTACTCAAGAAGCTCAACTGCATAAACCACAAGCTCTACAATATCCAGAAATAGCATGAAGCTTCCACTAGCAGAAAGATCGATGTCAATCAAGAAACCAAGCTCAAAGATAACATGTGAATGCATAAGACATCATGGAGCCAAGACTGTATATCAATGGAGCATCCAGAGCAAGGGATCGGTCAAGCATCACCTATAGCATCCAATACATCATGTAACAATTAATGTCAAATCTCTGACAAACCAAATAAGCATCCAAGAGCTCCAATGTATGAAAATGAACACCCAATTGAAGCTCCAAGTGGCAATCAAACACAAATAATGTAAGGAGCATGCATTTCTGACATATGCATCAAAGCATGTACCGAAGGGTCAAGCATAGACCATAGGCATAATGACTGTCACAAAGCATGCCACCGTAGACCAATGTCAATCAAATGCCAACCAAGATGGAGCTCGATCAAAGCTCAAAATGCATTCTACAGAAATATAAGACGTGCCAACCTCTGTATATATCCGTGTAGTCATATGAGTCACCCGGGAAGCACCCATGACCAATAGGTAGAGCATACACTGACCAAATAGGCTTGAGCTCTGGTTATTAGAGCAATAAATTCACTGTCAAAACTAAATTAGTCCTCAAATAAAGCTCAAAGCCACCTCAAATCATGGGCATATGATATACCAATGTACTAGCATCAATAGTACACATCAGGAGTGCATATAGAACACCTATATCATAGCCAGAAGCAATAGGTACATAAAATTCATGTTAAAAGAGGTTCAGCCCTATTGTATACAGCAGTGAATATACTGTCAAACCAAGCTATTTCAGTACCAAAATCTACTCGAAATCCAACCCATAACATGGGCATAGCATTCCCATACATGTAGACATCACTTCAGCATAACCAAGCATCATAAGACCAACAAAGCTGATCACATAGAAGCATCAAATAGAGGGTTGCCCTATATTTCTAGCCAGCAAACCTCAACCAAAACAGAGTAAATAAAGTGGCTAAATCTGTCCAAAATCAACTGCAAGCAATGACATAGCATCCCTGAATATATAAGCATCAACCAAGCATAACCAAGGATCATCCAACCAATGGCAATGAGTGTAGACATAAAAAATAAGTGTTTCCCTATTTTATGACAGATTGTGGACTGTTATAACAGTCCAAAACTAAAGCTTATCACTCAAATGGAATGGCAAGAGTAGAAGGATCAATGCCAAGCATCAATTCAACTGTATAACTGCTTGTATAACTACCCAATGAAGAATATATATTGTAGGAGATTAAAAACATGAGCTACTATTGTTAAAAAGAAAGGCATGTTCCACACAATATGATGTTGCACCAACAAGGTAAGGGCTATGGGGATTGCTCCAACTTACTCGAGAAGGCTCCCAAGAAGAATGCAACCGATAGGAAGCTCGAACGGAGTGGCTATGGCTACCAACAAAGAGATGACTGTTGTAGGTATTCGAATGAAAGTTGATAATGTGCTGGACCAAGCTCGAGCTCGCGACAAAGAAGAAGGCTCATGTACTAGTTGAAGGGAGGTGAGCCTTGAAGTGGAAACACGAGCAAGAGCAAGAGACAAAGACACACAAGTGGGAACTCCAACAGTCACAATGTGTGATTGGCCTTCCCTTTATTCAAATGTCACTAAAAGAATAAAGAATAAAGTGATAGTGATAGGCACACGCCGTCTGCAATGTATATAGGTGCAAGTACTGTCAGTGTAGTAATATACGGGCAGCTAGGCGGAGGCACCTTTACCCCCAACAGGAAGAGTTGGCTTTATCCATAGGCACAATGAGAAAAGTGCTATCATCATGCAACTATAAAAGAATGTACTTGACAATCATTTGAATGCAATTCTATTGTACTTTGTACTTTTAGTATTGTCCATGTCTACTCAAGATTGTGTTTATGAGTCCAAGCTTATCCATATTAGAAGCTAATTCACTTGAGTAAGAGTCTTGTCCAGTCACATTAGCCATCATACTTCTTATCTTTGACTTCCAACCTCCATAGCTAAACCTTGCTCAAGGATCTATGTTTCTCAACAATTATAATGGCTTTCTTATTTTTTGTGTTGCTTGTAGTACTAACCTAAATTCTAATAATACTAATTTATCTTTTTTGTTGTAGCACTCCATCACAAATCAGAATCTTATAGGCCTCAAAACACAATACGCAAAAATTATAATTTACCTTTTTTGTGGTAGTACTCATCACAAATCGAAATCCTACAAACCTCAAAATATGATGTGCAAAAGGACATGATTTGACTGCACTTATTAACAAGCTCTATGTGTGTCATGGTCTAGTATGTCGTCTTTTTTAATAGTATAGTAAATTTTTAGTTCTTATGATGCATTGTCTAATTTGGATTGATTCTTGGCTATGTTGCAAAGCCATTTCAATAATCCATTACATCAATATGAACCATCAGATGGCAACTAGCTGTAGGATTCTTGGAACACTCTTTTCTTTTTTGGTCTTGTGCTCCATATACACTTTTTGGAATTGATTATATATAACTTACTTTTATACACACATTTTTCATTCATTGTATGTAGCTCACATTGAGCAATATTTATAGACTTTTTTCTATTCGTGTTGTTCTACCCTATTACTCACATGTTTATAGTTCATCAAACCATGATGCACTTCTCTAAACATTCAATCAATGGATTACTTATTTTTGGCAATGTGTTTATAATCTATTGAATCATGATATACAATCTTTTAAACTTAATTGTATGTTTGACTATAAATTAAATATGGAAGAATATAGAGGCCATTGTGGCTAGAAGGTGGTAGGGGATATTGTGCTAACCTTTTCTTTTGTCTAAAACCTTCACTATTAGCATTATACATTTTACTACAACTGTCATTATTATCATCACTATTTTAATGCAACGATCGCTATTAACGTCACTACATAGCAATACTAATTAGTATTGCTAATAATGCTAATAGTGATGGTTCTATGGCAACACTAATAGTGATGGTTTTAGCGATGGCGGTAACAATTTTTCCATAGACTAAAAACATTGCTACAAATGTCGATATGAGCCCTATATTCTTTCTCCTAACAGATAATGTTGCATGAACCACAATTTAATTAATAAGCACAACTAATCCACTATAGCAATCGTCGATTAGTGTACTATAATCTCTAGCACAATAGATTATGTGTTAGATATTCTCAATGCCTCACTCTCATAGGGTGGCACCAATGATCCATGTGGTGCTCTAAGTTGAAAGGCCCCCATTATGAAGAGAAGCCATGTGTGAGCACAAACATTGGATGGGTCTTGACTTGTATGTTAGATGAGGTTTATAGTGATCAGATGGCAAAAAGGTGACCTTTATGGATCTAACCTTTGGGTTAGATAGAGTAGTTATGTTGGTAGTAAGGCACAATGCATTGAGTTGCAATCTGTGGGAGTCATCAGGGGCCACTATTTTGGGGTTTAGGAGTTGTGGAAGCAGCCCTTGGCTGGGGGTGGCCATAGGGGCCGCATCCCCCCTAACAAGGGTGTGGGTGCAAGGCCCTCGTCTTGATGGTAAAGGAATATTCCCTTGCCAACTAGGGAAGGTTCATAATATGGTTAAACATGCCAACCAAACTACCTTCCCAGGCTATAAAAGGAAGATCCATCTAAAGTCGTTGCCAATCTATCTTTCACCCAATTAGAGTTCTTCTAGCTACCCTTAAGCTCTTCGCCTATCATTTATCTGGATCGCCATCTAAGCTTCACAATGGAAGCATACAAGTGGATAGAGCCATCTTTTGCTCAAATTTTGACCATTGCGTTGTGTAATTTCTACATGGTATCAGAGCCCGAGAGGCTTTGAGGAGTGAAAAGTATGCGAGAGGCAAGGGCTTCAATAGTGAAGAGGAGACATATCATATATTGCAACAAGTAGTGGTGTTGGCGCATAAGGTGGTATTGTTGCTATACTAGTATTTCAAACACTAAGAATTTATCTCCTAATCTTTAGCGAAGGTAATTTAGATGGTACAAAATATACTTTATGAAAGTTTAAAATCACAATTATCCTTAATTCTTATGAGCTTTTGGAACCTAGAACCACAATCCATCCCCACCATAAAATTCGAGTGTTATGATTACTCCAAATGCAGATATTCTATAAGCTTAGAAATGAAGGAACGCATATGCACTATGTCCCCTAGTTACAAGCTATTCTGACAGTGTTTTGTCCTTGATTCAGCATACAAGCAAGGCATCAAAGAGGCTTGAAACATACTAAGGAGTCATTACGAAACGCAAAATGAAAAAATGATTTAGAACTTGGAGAATCATCTAGCAGCAAAGAAGTTTGCTACTGAAGGAGAGACAATTGAAGCATCCATCACTCGGATCAAGAATTTGTGCAACCTGATGGCTAGCGCTGGGATACAAAAGACTAGTGAGAAGCTATCTTAGAGGTGTCTTCGGATTTGTCCACCAAAGTTTGATAGACTAGTAATTTCCCTAAACACTCAGGCAAGACCCCAAGCTTTGATGTTTGAGGAATTTTGTGCACTACTAATGGAGGTGGAGTTGAGGCTTGAAGCCCAAGAAGGTAGTAGCAATGGAGATATTGCATTTTTTGCCGATATGAAAGGCAAAGGTGGTTTCTCTACCAACAGTGACAAAAAAAAGAAGAATATGAGGAAAAAGTTCACCAACCTACAATCACACCACTAGAAAAGCCATTACCGAAATGGGTAAAGCAACTCTATAATCACAACAATCCTATACTTACCACAATTAAGGAAAAGACTGATGGACTAAGGAGGTCATTGAGAATAGAGGAGGAAATAAAGGCTTTTGCTCACATAGTCGATATAGCCTTGATGGTTGAGATTATGAAAGAAGTAAAGGAGCCAGCATCGAGCTAGCATATTTGGAAGAAACACTTACTGATCCAACATGGAGAGTAGCCATACAAGTTGAGTATGATAGCATAATGAAGAATGGCACTTGGGAGCTAATGGATTAGCTAGAAAAGAGAAATCTTATTGGCACCAAGTGGGTCTGGAAGGTAAAGTACAAGGCTAATATGGCAAATTAGCAAAGTACAAAGCTAGATTAGTTACATGGGGATTTTCACAAGTAGATGGATTTGATTTTTAAAAATCATTTGCTCCGACTGCTAAAATGACCAATACCCGCACAACACTTACAATGGGCTAGAAAATGGTTTGGATTTTTTACTAGAATGCCGCTCTAAATAAGTGGCCAGTTTATCAAATAGATGTCAAGTCATCATTCTTGAATGGAGACCTCAAGAAAAAGGTGTATGTGGCTCAACCACCAGGATTTGAGACCCCCCATTCTGAGAACAAAGTTTGTAAGCTGAAGAAGGCATTGTATGGGCTAAAACAAGCCCCTAAAGCATGGTATTATATAAATAAATTCTTTCTAGGTTTAAATTTCAAAAGATGTGCCTCAGATGCTAACTTGTATATTTACATGGATAGTGAAAAGTCTATAGTGATTGTCCTATATATGGATGACCTTATTACATGTGACTATGAAGATATAATCCATCAGATTCGAAAGGCTTTGAGCTCTAAGTTTGAAATGCCAGACTTAGGCTTTGTTGCACTGTTGTTTGGGGATTGAAATCTCTAGCAAGTACTTGGCATAATCTTCATCTCTCAAAAGAAGTATGTATAGGAGATCTTAAAGTATTTGGCATGACCAAGTGTAAGAAGATAGCTACACCTATGGAGGTCAATGTGAAGTCATCCATTAGGGATATATCAGCACTATACCAGACATTGGGAGGTAAAGAAGGTTGGTTGGCAGCCTCATCTACTTGTGCAAGACGAGGCCAAATATCAGTTTTGATGTTGGTATTTTGAGTAAGTTTTCAAACAAACCACGCAAAAGTCATTGGAAAGCTAAGATGCGAGTGCTCAAATACTTGAAGGGAACTATTGACTATGGTATCACATACAATTTCAAAAGAGCTCTTATGGAAAGCTGTGACTCAGATTGGAAAGCTGATAGTGATTTCAAGAAATCAATTTCTAGATATTATTTCTCTTTAGGTTCAAGAATCTTCTCTTGAATCCATAAGAAGGAACCAATTGTGGCATTGTCTTCTACTGAAGCACAGTATAGGGCGGCTTCCTTTGCTGCGTGTGAAGCTGTATGATTAAGGAGGATTCCATGGCATATGGAAGTACATGATGAAAATCCAAGAGTACTAAGACATGACAATCAAAGCTACATCTCCATTTGTCTAGATCGCCATCTAAGCTTCACAGTGGAAGCACATAGTGGATAGAACCATCTTTATATCAATTCATTTGAAATTGAAGCAGTTGTGTTCTCTACCCCTTACTTAGATTTTGTTCATTGTGCCATGCGATTTCTACACTCTACTCAAAACAATAATCATTTTCAAATTATTTCCTCACCAATCTAATTCTCAGCTCTACCATATTCTAGCCACATTAGTTTGAGGTAAGCTTGGTGTGAAATGTTAAACGAAACTCCTATAGCTTTAATGCTCTTAGACTCAACTATCTCTTACATGGTCAAGTTAAAATCCAATCTCACAAACCTCTATTTTCTTCTCATTATCTACGCAAGCAAGAAAACAAACAACCAAAATTTCATAATGGACTTGCATTCTAGCCCTTGCATGGTTATGGTTGTAGCTTGGCAATGGCCTCACAATCCAAGCATAGCTCTTTCAATTCACTCCACTACTTCCTTACAACTAACCCACCCCAACAAAGAGAAGAAACGTGGAGAAGAAGACCCTATAGTAATCTCAACCTCAAACTTGACCTCTCATCCTCCAAGCTATAAAAGAAGACAAAGAATAGAAAATTATGAGATAAGAGAGAAGCTTCAATCCCCAAGTCTTTTACTTGCATTCACTCTTACTCTTCCTCACTCTCAATGTGATAAAAGATAGGATGGAAGCAATAAGAAGGTAGCTCTCAAATTTGCACACAGAAGAATAAGCATTTCTAAACAATTTTTAGCTTTTAAACATGGATTTGGGATTTAGGGTTTCCTTCATAAATTGAGCACCCTTCCCACTTTTAAAGAAGCAACATGCTCACATACTAATCCTCCATCTACTTTTTTACCCCTCATGAGCAATCTTTGCTTGGCAATCCCTTGCATAGTGGCAGGTTTGATGACAAACATAGCATGCATCCAAGAAGGGGGAGACCTTAACCACCATCTCAAGCCCATGGGCATCAAAAACTTGAAGGTAATCTAGGGTTCCTTTCTTCCTATACCAAAGTATGCATGTCTTCTTCTTGGACCGCAACATACCATTCACAAGAGTCGAGTAATATAGCACCTTGTTGAGGGCTTTAGCTAAGACCCCGATCTCACCATTGAACTAATCTGGTAGGCCTAGATAGGTGCTCCAATGCAGATAATCATGTTGTAGGCTCTCCTTTTCGTGAGAAATAGGGCGACTAAGGTAATGCATTTACATACTTTCCTTTGGATCCAATAGCGGAAGCCAATATCCAATCCCTTTCCTGCTGCATATTAACCAAAATCCCTTACCCATGAACTTATGCTGCACCAACATTGCCCGAGCCAAGTAAGGTTGGTGAAACCGGTGTGGCAATTCATCCACACTTCGTATTCTTCCCACCAAGAGTACCCACCAAGAGTAAGAGTCCACATGCAAAGAGGTCTGCATAATGTTTTCTGTTAAATCCTTTGAAGCGAGAAGGCTATGGATGCCTTACGTACCTCGCCTTAGATTCCACAGCCGCTGCGTTTCGTTTCTCACTGATTCTCTTGATGCTTTTGCACACTGGTTACTCGATCGTTTGCACATCCACTGATTCTCTTGATGCCTTACGTACCTCGCCTCAGATTCCGCAGCCGCTGCGTTTCGTTTCTCACTGATTCTCTTGACGCTATTGCACACTAGTTGCTCGATCGTTTGCATATCCACCTCTCAATGTTTAGCAGCAGCCAAAAAACCCAAATCCATATTGCTATCTTTTGCACACTGGTTGCTCGATCTTTCGCATACCACCTCTCAATGTCTAGCAACAGCCAAAAACCCAAGTCCATATTGCTATCATTGCAAAGCATATTTCCTCTCCCAAGTGTCCTACCTCATCCGGAGCACGCTTGCTCCCTCCATACGCCCGCATTGGAGGTGGCCAAATGTCACCCTTAGATTCACGTCAACCTCCCAATAAAGGCTTCTTAATGCCCTTTATGGGCAATAAACCCACTCGTCAGGAAGGGGGAAGCCACCTGTCCTCTCTATGCTGTCCTCTCTTGCGGTCAGAGTATGGTTTAATTACCAAAAGATTGGCAGGATTTGTTATCTCCAACCTCTTCTCGTTGCTTCATGTGATATCAAGCACCCTAATTATGGGAGTTGAGGAGCACAAGCGCGTGATGAGCTCAATCCATTTATGATTTCAATCAACTATTATACTAAAAGGTATGTTATTTCCCTAAAGTGAGCTTGATACAATGAATAGTGAAGTACTTGAAGTAGTACAGAACTCATCAGCTCAGGATGCTTAATAAGAAGTCGAGTTGCCCTGTGGATGAGCCCGCACGCGAGAGAGAGAGAGAGAGAGAGAGAAAGAGAGAGAGAGAGAGAGAGAGCGCTGAAATGTATTAATGATAATGCATCCGTACTTAAGAGTAGAGTATATCTACAGCATGACTATAGAGGGTGAACAATATCAAATTAGAAGCTCACAACCTGCAATGAACTCATCTATTGCTTATCCATGCGTAGATCTTCATAGAGATGAGAGGATAAGCTCAGCCACCTTTGCTGAGCTTTGAGGATTCTGGCCAGTGATCAGATTTCCATCTTTCACAGCATACGGGGCCTGTTGCAGAAACTTCAACCAGTTAAGTTTATCCTTGGAGTTTATTAAGCATGGGATTGTTTTCCAAAAGAAGCTTACCCAGTCAGTTCCCTTCTCATATAAACCACCCAACTCCTTCAGCTTGTCCTCTAGCAGAAATGGAACCACATCACACTTGCCTACTGCAGCCTCCTCAGAATTAGAAAAACCAGTCACCTGTTACACAAGAAAACTGCAGGCTTATTTTCCAGGGTGCAACAAATTGACAATCCTTATGTGCAACATTAGCTTCAGGAGGGCAGAAAATTTTCAATTGATGGAACAAACCCAGCAGATAGTGTATACAAATACCACCTGTGTCCTCTGATTTCTAGATAAACCTTCACTTTGAAGAAAAAATGTGTTTTCTTCTATTTTTTTCAAAATGTCATTTCAATATTTCTTACCTGCCAGTTCAAGGTGGGTGAGAACAGTAGTTGTTTACCTTCCTGCCCTTCACAATGGGTTCACCAGAAGGGGCCTTTATGTTAGCAAGACCGACTGGACCATGGCAAACTGAAGCCACGACTTTCCCTTGCATCCAAAACTTTTCCAGCAGGTTTATAAGTTCTGGATGATCAGGAAAGTCATAGCAAACTCCGTGGCCACCTGTATAACATGCATGGCAATGAGCAAAACATGCTAGCATTTATCTTGTGCATCAACCAGACACAGTTAGCTGCAACTCAGCAGGAAATATTCCCAAGCATTGCACGTTGAAGCACTAGATAACATAAAAATATAGGTACCTGGCAAGAAGACAGCATCGTAATCTTCAGAAACATTAGATAACTTGATTGAGTTCTCTATCTTGACTTTCAATGACTCTGTTGAATAGAAATGGCCTTATAAGAACTTCCAAACAACATGCAATAATTTCCAGTTCGGGTACAAAGACAGGTTATAATGATAATACCATCTTTCAAACAACGAGTGGTGTGATCAGTCAAGGTCCCTTGCAAGCTTGCAGGATCTGCTCTAAGGGGATAAAAATATCAGGTCTCAAGTAAAACAAGGAAAACGTAGGTCTTAACTAAAACAACAGGGTAGTGACAACTGATTCACACCCAATGGGATTTTGCCACCCTGGATACTAGCAATGTCAACGTGTGCACCAGCTTCAGTCAAAATGTAGTAAGGTGCAGCAAGCTCTTCAGCCCTGTAGGGAAAGCAGCAAACTGTAAAGAAATGCAAACACAAAATTACAGCTATTAAATTTAGAGACAAACCAAAGGCCTGTTGGCTTATCAGTAGCTCCAAGCTTGTCGTGGGAGGTACATATGACAAGAATGCGCTTGCCAGCCATGAAGAGGTTGCAGGAATTCCCTACTTGGCAAAATTATCAACTGAAACTCTCTCTCTCTCTCTCTCTCTCTCTCTCTCTCTCTCTCTCTCTCATAACAGAGAGTTGTATTAACTACAACGAATGTACAAGAGTCACATGACTACTAAGTGTCACACAAAGTGACTGAAGAGATGGCAGCACACCAAGAAACCACATCATCCCAGGTAAGAAGACATGTATACTTGATGGTGCTCAATTGCCACTAAATGAGACCTCACAAATGATAGATATGGCTATGCATGACAGAACAGGAATCAAAGATGAAAGCATTACAGATAATCCACTATACTAACATCCCCGAATGCGTAGAAAGTTGAAAATCACCAATAAATGTGGCTGCATGGATCCTCTAAATTTGGGGTAACCATTTCCAAACACCTGGTCCTGCAGATGCATAAAGCTTCCAGCAACACCAAAATTGAGACGAGAGAGACCATATGGAGTGAGCAACCGACCAAGCCAAAGGGAGAACATATGGGGACCATATGCACTAAGCAACTGAGCAGGTCAAAAACCTATTACAAGAGATCTCATCAGCTGTAGTACAAAAAAAGCAGAAGCCATGTGAAATATTGCATCTCAAGCGGGCCATAACAAGTGGAAGACCACCTACCAACATTCTCCAAATGAAGACTTTCCATTTAAAAGGGCTCTTCCCTTTTTTGTGAAGAAGTTGGAATTCGTGCATTGAATTATTTACACCATGCCTTTTGGCCAGTCAAGCACAATCAAACACATGCAGCAAAGACACGTGAAGCCAAAAGGAGGCTATGCAAACACAGTGCTACATGAACAAAAGAAGGGGATCATGAAGCGAGCACAACAGGGGTGGAGCAAACAATATCCATGCAAGGAGCAACCACCTCTTTGAGTATCAAGACAACCAAAACAATGGAAGTAATCTGCCATAAAAGCAATCCTCACACATGACCTACATGACCACAGATACCCCACAGGCTGAATCAAAGCTAAAAGCATTGCAAGTTCCCTAGATGTGCCAAAGGCCAGTCCAACACATGAAATGAAAGAGTCAAGATGATGAGGCTGAAATGGGGCCATGGACAGCATCTTGCCCAAAACCCAAGAATGGGTGGCTGTCCATTGATGTGTCACTGAGGTCTATAAACAGGGAATGAAGTCCAAAATCTGTTTCACAATCAGGCAAGAGAGAAAAAGATGAGCAGCAGCACAAAGAGCGACAGAAGAGAGAGAGGTGCACTCTCTCTCTCTCTTTCTCTGTGTTTTTGTGTGTGTGTGCGCGTGCACCCCCATAAATCTCCAACTTGCACACATGAAATGGCACAAGCAATACAAGCATAGAAAGAAAGATAAAGAGATGGACATCAAACTCTCCTCCTAACCATGAAGCCAAAGTGTGCACACCACTGATCTTGGGACCTGCAGCATATTGGGCTAAGTTCCCATTGCAAGGACTGACATCCTACACCATCCCAATGTATGGATGGATTCCTAGGGTCTCAATTCTAAGAGTGGACCTTTCGTGTAAGAGTGGATCTTATATGAGAGGTTGCACAAATGAGCCCCAAGTCTTTTTTGTAGGACTCCTCAACCGCCCTAGCCTTAGGATAACACTGTTCACACTAGAAGGCCCCTTAATAGTCCACTTGTTCACACCTAGTAACCAAATAGTCAGTGGGTGCATGGCCAATGTTGCAAGTGCCCATCTAGGATGTCCAAGGATGCAAACTCTTAAGCAAGCATACTGACACCTAGGTAACCTTTGCCATCTCTGGAGTCCTATGGCCAAGAACTACTGTGGGTTAGAGTGCAATGTTACAAGTCAGTCATATCCTCCAAGTATAGGACTTGCTACAAATCTTAATGAACTTATTAGAATTGGCTAATTATACACAACTAAAATTTAGGGACCCCCTGATGTAGGCATAAATGAAATCTCCTGTGAAATACATGTCACAACTCTATAGAAACAGAATTTGTATCCTTTTTCATTAATTTGTCTATATAATGATTTATTAAATTTATTTCCTTTGCACTAATTAGATATAAAGAAAAGTGCATTGGAGCTGGCCACTGATGAGTGGTCACAGGTTATGGTGGATCTACGCGGTGGGTTAGAGAAAAGATAGTTCACACTTCCACCTATATGACCCGATTGGACGCCTATGATTAGAACTCACGTATATCAGGGTTAGACTCGCACACAGAAAAGATTGATGCCTTGAAGTGTGGGCTAGATCCACCAGAACAGACAGTTACAATCAACAAGATGGCATGATCATGAAATGCTTGTATAATATGCATGTGTGGGCTGAAAGCTTGAAATGTACATTTCTTTGCATAGGAAAGTCACATGAAGATTCGGATGCGATGTACACGGAAAAAGCTTTCATATGACACCCATATTGGAGGGGTCCCTAAATTTTAGGAGCCTCGAATTAGCCTAAAAATGCTAGTCCTAAAAAATAGGGATGTTATTCTAAAAATAATAAATTCTGCACTCTGACTGTGCTTACTAAATTTGGTTGTTTCTATTCTTGACAGTATTCACCCCAAAAAGGAAGGCCATAGAGAAGAGACAAGCGTCAAGACACTTGTCACACAAGTTTCCAAGTGTCCCACCACTTGTCACATCTCATGACATGTGGCTGGACACTTGTCTTGTGCTACTCCACTTTCCCCTCTTGTACTAGCTCTTCCCTCTCCTATAAATAAGAGCTCGTTTTTCTTCATTCATCATCATTTTTCTTTGCTGTAAACTCATGTACAACACCCAACAGATAGCCAAAAACTAGCCCCATCCATCCCCATCATCATCCCCCACTTCTCCATTATCAAATTCTTCCATATTCCCTCTTCTATCACTACTATTTTACAGGACAACAAGCCTGTAAATTCATTACAGCACCTCCATTTCAAGCTCTTTCTTCCATTTTAGCAACAAGAAGCAAGCCCTATCCATGTACTACTGTTCAATGATGGAGAAGGCTGATTTCCCCTTTTTCTTCTCTCATACTGTAAAGAAATCAGTTCTTATCATTGCATAACAGATAATGCATGTGTGTTTGTACATCTTTGCATGATCTTGTGAGAGTGAGAATTACTTCTTCTCACTCTCAGGTTGATTGTAACTGAGCTCTTCCCTAAGGGACTTGGGTTGAGCAAAAATACATTCATTCGGGAGGGGGGGGTTTTGCCGATCTTCAACCCTCAATCTCGTCTCCATTACTTTTACATTTTCATGGTTGTAATTTTGTGAGTAATTTTCATTTTCAGCTTTAAGTGTTCATTCTCTTTTATATTAAATCTCGAAAACAAGCGAATATCATAATTGTTAAGCATACTACGTTGTTCGGGGCGTTTACAATACAACACAAATCCAGTATCAGATTTTCAATTTTGAGAGTTCTATTGAAAGATATCTGCACTTGAAGCTTGCAGCCCATTTCATGAAAACAAAGTAGCAGCAGCTTCACCTATGAAAAGCAAAACCCTTATCAGCTTGCATAAAGACTGCAATGCTTGGGAGCGACGAGTCAAATCATCAGTTTTCTCTCATAAGAAAAAGTATGCAGCTGGGATTAGGCATGATTTACAGTTCTCAACCAATTCCCCAAGTTAACACAAGAATTCTCATGATGCTGAAAGCCAATCGGGGATGCCCCATATATTATACAAACCCTTGAAGCAATGTTGTACTTAGCCAATTCTTCCGGGTGCAGGTTTCATGATGATAGAAGACATATTCTAATGGAAGGATGAAGAAAGGCTCCTAAAATACTAGTGTAGAAGAACAGAAGCCATGCCGATGAAATCAAAGCTGTACACAAACAAGCAAACTGGAACTTGGGTCAACGGGTGTCTCTCTCTCTCTCGATGAATGAATCGATCGATCAACACTTCTGGTGGAGTTGCGACAACATGGATCGATGAGAGCACATAGAAATCTGCACTACCATACCTTAACGAGAGCACGTTAGAGGTCTGTACCTGGTGGATATCGGCACGTCTGCTCTCCTGCTTGGAAGAGTGCGCGCGCTTTGCTGCTTATTATTCGATAATATCACATCCCAGAAGTTGAACAGAACTGCTGTGAGTGGAGAAAGATTTTGTCACTATTGGCATATCTTGCTAGTCCATCCAGACCAAAGTGACAGGTGTCCCTCGTCCCTGGCCCACATCGAAAGGCTTTCACATATCCACAAAGCAATGCATGATCAGAAATATATAAATATAAATGGCACACCTACTCACAAGTCTATACTATCTATTTATATTTATACTTGTAAAGGCCACGCCATGCCTAAAAAGTGGATTCACATGATGGCGGAGACAAGAAGCATCCTTTTGTCTTCCACCTTGCAACCAAACAATAGAGACAAGAAAGTAGCGTGCTAATGGATGCATTTGAGTTGTTGCTACTAGCAAGATCAACATCACTCCGCATTTGCAGCTTAAAAGAGAATAGTAAGGGTGGATTTTCAGGAGTGAGGGGGGCATCAGTGGATCTAGGAAAAGAGAGAGAGAGAGAGAGAGTGTGTGTGTGTGTGTGGGGCATGCACCAAACACACCCTTACATAGGTTTCCTAAATCTCTTGCCTCCGCTTGTTTGAACCTGGCCTAACTAGAAAGACTTCAACAAGGAAAAGTGAGAATGAAAGCACCAAGGCCAGTTGCACATTGATTGCGGGAGGACCCCATTTATACAAACAAGGAAACAAAGCATGTATGAGATGGCGGAACGTCGTTGAGAGAGAGAGAGAGAGAGAGAGAGAGAGAGAGAGAGAGTGTGTGTGTGTGTGTGTGTGTGTGTGTGTGTGTGTGTGATATTTCCACGCAATTAAAAGTTAGTTTGTTAGTTTAAAAGTTAGTTAGTCAATTAATAAGTTAGTAAGATTACTAACTAAAGACTAACTAAAGTAAAAACTAACTAATGATTTTTATTTAATTAAAAATATATATTTAAAAAAAAAGAGTCGTAATCCAATATTTTTCTTGGATTGACAAGGACCGTAGTCACGCTTCACGAAAGTTACGACGTGAACGAGAGTTATGAGCCATATTAATCACTAGTATTAATATATATAGTATGGATGGTCCAAAAATATTAGATTTTTGGGCAAAAACTAGCGTATTTTAGATATTTTAGATCTTATCCTAAAAAGATATGGAGATTTCTAGAATTGGATATTAAAAAAAAGGTAAGTGATATTTTAGTTAGTTTTGAAGATTTTATTTATAATAAACAAAGAGAGAGATTGCTGAAATCGCACGTGCCACAATCGCAATTTGCAAACAATAGACAGCACTTCGAACAAGCAGAAAAAGGAGTGATTTGCAAGATTTCTAAGCAAGTGTCTTGGAGTTTTACCCCCGTTTAGAGCCAATGGAACCATCTGATTTATGATTTGAGCATCAGATCACTGATTCTTCCAAGATTCCCTCCACCAAGAGCTCTTTTTCTCAGCCACATGCCCCCTTCTCTAATTCACTATAAATATGAGGCATGGAGAGACACAAGGAAGCACAAGGAGACCACGAGAGGTTGCAAGAAAGAGAGAGAGAGAGAGAGAGAGAGAGGCTACAAGGGAGAGAGTTAGCTCAATTTCCCCTATCCCGGTCTTCGAGTAAGCCATCTTCTCTTACGTTCTTCCATCTCAAAACCATTCTTTCCTTATCTCTCGAATCTACTTGCGGATGATGGCTCCCAAGCGAAGGAGGTCACATGCGGATGGCTATCCTATAACCAACAATGAAGCTTCGCATGAAGGCATCACTGTCAATCCAACTGCAGTACCGGTCGTAAGTAATGTATCTCCAAATTGATAGATGCTTACTTTGATTTTCGTATGAGATACGTTAGGCCCCATACTATGATGCACGAGTATAGGTCATCGAAAATGATAAATTTCATCTCACATATTCGAAAGATGAAGCTTGCAAAGTGCATATATCAAGGGAAGTTAAGTGCACCTAGCTGCATATGGCTTATTCATTGATAGAGTAATTACAAGGAAGAATATGTCAGGGGTTATGAATGGCATAATCGTAAAAAGAATGATATTAAAAATTGTGCATACAAGTGCTAAGTAAATTTTGCATAGAATCGCTCCTTGATCCCAAGGGGCAGAGCGAATATGTGATGAAATTGTTATCGCATCTATTCTTGTATTGTTTGGGAAAAATACATGGTTTTTGTTGGTTGATCGAACAACTCCGTAAATGCTTGTGCATTCAACTAATTGTTGGATTGTGGTTTGGATGATTACTCCAAGTGCTTGTGATTGATGGTAAATTCATGGTAAGGGTCTGTGATGACAATTTGCCATGGGGAATAAAGGAATGCTTTCTTGGAAGATGATATTAGGCTAATTGCCTTGATTGTGCTTGATTCTTAATTAAATTTATTAAGAAATGATATTTTGTGTGGGTGGATCATCTCCAAGGTCACACCGCATTTCAACCTGAGAGAGCACTGCTCGATTCACGAGTCGAAGATCGAGTGGTGAAAAGGCCATCTACGAAAATTGTGTCTCACTCCTAGATCGCTTGGCATCAATGGGGCTCTAGACACCCCTTATCGAGTTCAGGAGAAGGAGCTAGAGACAGCCATAAGCCCAACATCTGTGGCGTTGGAAGATCCTATTCTAGATAATAGATAAAAATTATGATGCCATGTGATTTGAACCGGGTACTTCTGTTGGATAGAAGGGATACATAATTCTCCTCAATGGGCAGGAGACAAAGATTAACGTGAAGATAAGTTAATGAACTTGTTTAAACCTTGTTGTCAAAGAATTGCTTACTCTATATTCATGTGTGTGCCATAAATTACGCGAACAAACCCTATTTCTAAAAGGCTTAATTAATAAAGCTGATTTTAAATATCGCACATAAATGTGATAGGACCCAACTAGATAACTAAAGAACACCTCCTGAGGGAACCGGGTGGGCGGAACTCCCGATGAGTGCGTCCTACAATAGGGTGGTCCCAAAGAACTAGGAGGCTTCTCACAAGGTTTAATGTCATTCGACCCTTAAGTATTGATAGGTTAGAGCTTGATTCATGCCATTTTAGGGAATCGGAATGGGGATATGCCCTACGGGTAGAGAGATTGAGCGGTTCATCCCTCTCATTTCCCATTCTCTTTGAACTAAGTGTGGTATGGATCTGCTTCGGATTGGGTATCTCTGCGTAAAGTAGGATATCCAAAACCCAACGTTAGAACGCTGTCAGGAGACCTTGATCACTAGGAACCCAAATTCCATGTCAATCCTAGTGGGTTCAACCGTGAATATTCTATTGCGAGGCGATCTCGGGAAACGCTAGGCGACAAACCTCGGAACATTCCATGGGAGTACTACGCAGTGACGCTTAGATTCGTTTCTCAATGACTGCTAAAATGTGCTTGGACAGCGGGCATGTTAGAGTTGGTATCAGAGCAAAACTTCGTAATGATATGTGACTGATTAATGTATGGTTCATAAACATATCCTTAACAAAATAACCTAAGTGGTATGGCTTGATTGTCAAGTGCCTTCTACACCCACGAATGTTGACATGCAAAAGAAGAAATTCCTTCTTAAGCAAATTAAGGCACCTGAGTTTGATGGAGAGGGGATAGACGTCGCAACAGAGGCGGAGATATGGATTGAGTCGATGAATGATTATTTCTCTGCTTCAGGAACTGTTGCTGCCAATCAAGCAATGATAGCCAAACTTAAGTTAGTTGGCCAGGCTCGGATATGGTGGAAGCAATGGTGCAAAGATCAAGGTGTTTCTGAAGCCGTTGTCACTTGGGCTCAGTTGAAAGATGTTGTACGCAGATGATACCTTCAACCAACCTACCAAACTTTAAGGATGAATGAATTCTTTAAGCTTCAAGTAGGTGGAATTAACCTTGGAAGCCTACTACTCGATGTTTGTAACCCTACTAAAATACGCACCGCCTATGGATGTTACGCAACAAGTATCCAAGTTTTTCCATGGCCCGAACACTCCTCTAAATTACCAACTTGAAGCAATGCATCCTCCAACAAACTTGCAAGATGCATTACTTTGAGCAAAGCTAATTGCCCAAGAATTTAATTTGGGCAATTGTGACAAAGATAATTCTCGAGATCAAGGCAAGAGATGCCATACGTGCGGAGAGATAGGGCGCATCCTTAGGAGATGTCCCTACTGTCAATGCTTCCACTACACTGAGCTAGGACACATCTGAGCTGGTTGTCCTAACTTAAGTCTAGAAGATATTGAGCCTCCAAGAAAACAAGCTACACAGGCGCAGTCTATGGATATATAGAGGAATCAAATAAAGACAAAGATTTAGAACCCACTGCACCTCTTCAGGATGATTAGAAATCCTAGGTATTTTATTGACATGTAATACAACTTGTATTGAAATAAACCTTACCCTTGTAACTACAGTTAACCCAAGTAATATGAGTTGCATTAATTTTGAGCCTAGAACTTGCAAGTGATCGGAGATGCTCTAGTAGCAATGAATGACAATTATAACTTGCAATGAATTTTCTTAAGTATTCTTCTCGAGTAATATAGATTGGGTCTTACCAGAATATCAAAGTTTGGGAGTATTCTTTAATATTACAAGCAAAGCCAATAGACCATGGACCTTAGTCCAAGTCTAAAAAGAGGACAATTCGAAAACAAAGTTTCTGCAGGACCACTTCAGTCTGCTAAAAGGATCCTAGGACAATTTCGTCTAAAGAAGAAAATCCTGGGAAGGATGACCAGGAATCTTCTAACTCCAAGTAATAAAGCTTCACGCTGTTTCTTTTGCAAGGAGCTAGGCCATTTCAAAAGGGAATGTCCAAAGTACCCTAAAAACCGATGCTCTGAGTGCCACAACATTGGACTATCCACGTCAGTTGTCCCAACAGGACTTAAAGAGAACTTCAACTTATAAGGAATGAAATTGTACAAGTTCTAGTGATCCAGAATATACTAGATAGTTAGGAAAAACCTAGAAGATATTCATGAGATGTAACTACAATAAACTTTCCTCTTGTAATCCAGAATCGAATATATCAAATACAATAAGTTGTTGTTTTAAAAGACTGCATGCTTATGAGTGGTCAAAGTGTCGCAACGAATGTGTGATGGATCTTATCCCACAGGTTCTAGATTGAAACCCCCAGTTTCTCTCGAGATGAGGACATCTCAATTTATCTAAGGGGAGGAGGCCGATGTAATATTTCCACGCAATTAAAAGTTAGTTTGTTAGTTTAAAAGTTAGTTAGTCAATTAATAAGTTAGTAAGATTACTAACTAAAAGACTAACTAAAGTAAAAACTAACTAACGTTAATAACTAACGATTTTTATTTAATTTAAAATATATGTTAAAATTTTTGAGAGTCGTAATCTGATATTTTTATCGGATTGATAAGGACTGTAGCCACCCTTCACAAAAGTTATAACGTGAATGAGAGTTCTGAGCCATATTAATCACTAGTATTAATGTGTATAGTATGGATGGTCTAAAAATATTAGATTTTTGGACAAAAACTAGTATATTTTAGATATTTTAGATATTATCCTAAAAAGATATGGAGATTTCTAAAACTAGATGCCAAAGAAAAAAGGCAAGTGATATTTTAGTCTAACAACGAAGAGAGTTAGCTCAATTCCCCCTATCCCGATCTTCGACTCAACCATCTTCTCTTACGTTTTTCCATCTCAAAATCCATTCCTTCCTTATCTCTCGAATCTACTTGCGAATGATGGCCCCCAAGTGAAGAAGGTCGCATGCAAATGGCTATCCTAGAACCAGCAATGAAGCTTCGAGCGAAGGCATCACTATCAATCCAACTACAATATCGGTCATAAGTAATGTATCTCCAATTGATAGATGCTTACTTTGATTCTCATATAAGATACATTAGGCCCCATACTATGACGCACAAGTATAGGTTATCAGAAAGGATGAATTTCATCTCACATATTCGAAAGATGGAGCTTACAAAGTGCATGTATCAAGGGAAGTTAATTCCACCTACTTGCATATGGCTTATTCGTTGATAGAGCAATTACAAGGAAGAATTGGTCAGGGGTTATGAATGGCATAATCATAAAAAGAATGACATTAAAAATTGTGCACACAAGTGCTAAGTAAATTTTGCATAGAATCACTCCTTGATCCCAAAAAAGGGGAGAGCGAATATGCGATGGAATTGTTATCGTGTCTATTCTTGTATTGTTTGGGAAAAATACAATTGGTTTTTGTTGGTTGATTGAACAACTCCCTAAATGCTTATACATTCAATTGATTGTGGGTTTGGATGATAATGGTAAATTCATGGCGAGGGTCTGTGATGATAAATTGCCATGGGAAATGTTTTCTTGAAAGATGATATTAGACTGATCGTGCTTGATTCTTAATTGGATTAATTAAGGAATGATATTTTACGCAAGTGGATTATCTCCAAGGTAAACCAGAGAGGGCCAAAGGTCGAGTGGTGAAAAGGTCGAGTGGTGAAAGGTCATCCACGAATATATTGCGTCACTCCTAGATCACTTGGGGGCAGTGGAGCTCTGGACATCCCTTATTGAGTCCAGGACAGAGCTGGAGACTGCCGTGAGCGCAACGTTTGTGGCGTTGGAAGATCCTATTCTAGATAATGAATAGAAATTATGGTGCCATGTGATTTGGACCGAGTACTTCTGTTGGACAGAAGGGATATATAATTCTCCTCTATGGGCAAGAGACAAAGATTAATGTGAAGATAAGTTAAGGAATTTGTTTGAACCTGGTTGTCAAAGGATTGCTTGCTCAGTATTCGTTTTTGTGCCATAAATTACGTGAACAAACCTTGTTCCCTAAAAGGCTTAATTAATGAAGCTGATTTTAAATGTCACACATAAATGTGATTGGGCCTAATTAGATAACTAAAGAACACCTCTACTAAGGGAAGCGGATGGGCAGAACTCCAATGGGTCCGTCCTACGACAGGGTGGTCCCAGAGAACTAGGAGGCTTCTCACAAGGTTTTATTGTCATTCGACCTTTAAGTATTGATAGGTTAGAATCCGATTCATGCCATTTTAAGGGATCAGAATGGGACTATGCCCTACGAATAGAGAGGTTGAGTAGTGCATCCCTCTTGTTTCCCATTCTCTCTGAACCAAGTGTGGTATGGATCTACTTCGGACTGGGTATCTTTGCATAAAGTAGGATGTCCCAAACCCGACGCTAGAACGCTGTTAGGAAACCTTGACGACTAGGAACCCGGATTTCACGTTGACCCTAGTGGGTTCAGTCACGAACGTTCCATTGTGAGGTGGACTCGAGAAACCCTAGGCGATAAACCTCGGAACATTCCATGGGAGTAAACTATAGCGACGCTTAGATTCGTTTCTCGATGGACCGCTAAAACGTGCTTAGAGAGAGAGAGAGAGAGAGAGAGAGAGGTCTTCAAGAGAAAGAACATGATTTCCACTTATCAATAATTGCTAAGTCTTTGAACTTCCCTAAGTTCTTGGAGCACCACCATTGTTAGAGATACTGTAACTCCCTAAAGTTGTGACACAAAGTTAAGTTTAGTCTCTCTCTCTCTCTCTCTCTCTCTCTCTCTCTCTCTCTCTTGCAATGCACAAGTGGATAAGATAGAAGCAAGAGAAGGGAGCTCTCAAAGTTGTACATGCAAGAATAAGCTCCTCTATTCACTTTTTAGCTTTTATATATGGGTTTGGGATTTAAGGTTCTCTCCATAAGTTGTTGGGCACTAGACTTCCCACTTTTTAGGCTATTGGTTGGTCTTTTTTAATATATAGATACATTATATATTACTTAGATCTCCTCTAACTAAGGTGAATAGAAGTTCCATGTCATAACCTTCACTTCCATTGCAATTCTACTAATCAAACTCTAAAAATATGTTACAATTGGCACAAGGGTGAACTCATTTATCAAAATTGAAGTATCCTCTGTGACTTCCTTTGACTTTTTCTTCTTAGAATGCAATTAATATTTTATCCCCACCTAGATGAGTGCCTTTCCTTAGGATTCAGAACTAAGGGTAGATGCTTCATGTTGGGGATGATCGTGGTGTAGTAGTCTCATTGTAGGAGTAGTAATTATCTTTGATGAAGAGATTTGGGCTGTCTTCATTGCTCGAGTGGGTAGGTGATGGCTCAAATATGGGAATTTTGACTTCACAAGTATGTTGTTGAGTGAGGGACATAGTTATGTGAAGCTCCTCATATCCTATCTTAAGTTTTTCTCCATCCCATCATTATAATGAGTGCCTTTAAGAGTGAGAGTGTGTTAGTTGAGAGTGTGAGGGATAAGGGATGTGAAAAAAGAAGCCTTCTTCTTCTCTTCATCTCCTTGAGCTCATTGTGGATATCTCCTCTCCATCACGATGACAAGGAATCGAGATCAATGGCGAAGGAATATGTAATTAGATTGAGAAATAGGCAAACCAATATAACAACTACAACGAGGTTGTTGAGATGTCAAGCTTTATATGAGCTAGCATCCACTATGTGCCTTGGTAATGTGGCAAGATATTATTCACTAGCATGTTAAGTGATCAAAATGAGGATATGATTCTATAGCTAGACTATACCCACGTAGTCCATCCTTGGTTGTGGCACATTCATTGTGCCATCTCTTCTTTCCTTAATGGGTTCACACTTAGTGACTGTGTGTACATATGTTGTGGTACTTTCATATTAGTCTTTATCATATTTTAGACTTAGTTCTTTTGTGTGGAAGAAGAATAATATTTTAGCCCTATCTCTCTATGTACTCAAGTCTCCATTGCTTTTGTGTGTGTGCTCTTAGTTTCTTCCTCTCTCTTCCCTCTTGTCTATTTTCATAGTATTAGAGTCATGTCACAACTGTGCAGAGCTCAATTGAAAGCTGGGAAAAGATTGGAAGTAGACACAGAGTAAAATTATATATTGGTTATCTGTCAATGTCATAGATAGCAAGATGGCCTATTTATAGCAATCAAATATCCCCATTGTTGCATGGAAGAATCTGGTAAAGCTATTCAAAGCAAACACAAAGGCCAGAAAGCTATAGCTCACATCAAAGCCAAACCAAGTGAAAAGAGGAAACTTGTCCATTAATAATTATGCCTTGAAGATCAAGAGTATTATGGAAGCTATTAGATCTATTAGTATGGTGGTTGATAATGATGATGTTGTGTGTGCATACTTAGATGGACTTGGAGATGAATACAAGAGCTTCAAGTCATCTATGAATATGAGGGATGATATTTCTAATTTTGGAGACTTACTTTCTATGTTGATACCTAAGGAGAAGAATCTTGGCTTGGATTCCTCTTCTTCTCAAAGCAAGAATAAGTCTGGAAATGTGTTTTACTCTACTAGTAAAGGTAGAGGTCATGCTAAAGGCCAAGGTAGTGGTCCTAATCAAGGTTATGATGCACAACAAAATAGAGGAGAGTAGTCCTAAGGAAGGGGGAGTTAAAGAGGCCAAGTTGCAAATTCTAATATGCAATAAAATCTGGTGATTACACGAAGTGCTAACATTGTGGTCAGAAAGGCCACACTTCTAAAACTACTTTAAAAAGAAGGTTGAAATTGGAAATGCGAAAGAGAACCAAGGCAATTATGTATTTAGTAGTAGCAAAAACAATGATAACAGTAGTGAAAAATTGTTTGTTATACGATACTTTATGAATACTATGACTGCTAATGGTTCATCAAAGAATGATGTATGGTATGTAGACTCAGATGCCTCTTACCACATGACTTCTCATAGAGAATGATCTAGAGAGATACACAATCTAAAGTCTCTGAGAGCTATGTGGAGATAGGTGATGATACAACTTATCCCATTACTCATGTTGAAAATGTTGCTTTAGGTATGCAGGATGGTAAAACTAAGTACTTGACTGATGTGTTACATATACCAAATATTCCAAAAATTTAGTTTCTATTGATCAATTACAAATTTAGTTCACATTTGATGGTTGCTCTGTAGAAGATCCTAAAAATGGTTAATGGTTGATTACGAAAGGAAAATATGTTGGCAGATTGTTTGCTCTTGATGTGAGTCTACCTGAAATGCATGCTACCATGTTTACACAAGGTTCAGGTATTGTGGTTGATATTGAAACTAAGGGAATTGGTCATGTGTCCCCTCTTGTTCATCTTGGATATGGACAATTAATGGTGCGCAGATCGGACGCAGGTAGCTCACGTAGTGAATTTCCAAAGGTCCCCAAGAACAAAGCACTCTACTTTTTAGCACAAAAACCAATGTAAAAACAAGCACGACATGAGACAAGAGACAAATTGGGTTGAATCTCCCCCATGCCTTGTGTGAGCGCTTCACCAAGCATGTATTTAATGTATATTTCCAATCTTTATGCTCAAAAATAGCCCAATTACAAAAATATGACAAGCTTTTAGCTTTTGAGTTTGCTTTCTACCAAAAATAGGAAAATAAAGCTAATGGACGGTGCCCAAAGAGTCTGGCACGCCCAATCTCAATGTCCAAATAAAAATAACATATCCAGGCGCATAAGCGCATACAAAATAATAATAAATAATCGATGTCTCTATAGACATAATCAAAATATAGGCGTGGCGCCTATCAAAATATAGTCCAAAGATCGGAAACCCGCTAGACTCCAATGCTTTCCTCCGCCACTGCTGCTATCTCTACACATCAACTGAAGCATTCACAATCGTTAGTAAAATAACACAATTAAACCGACAAAAGTGAATACCTAGCAGTCTTCAGCTACATAAATAAATCAACTGGTTAGAAATAAATCCTAACCTTAATTTATTACGAGTGCGCACTCTAAACTCATAAACGCTTATTAATTTAATATGCATTTTGCGGAATCACCCGCTATGGAATCACCCATGTACACACTAAATTAATGAAACGCCCGAAAAGGACAGGCGTCCCCATCAACTTCTCGCACAAAGAATCCTCTTTGCGTATGAGCCCCGGTCATCTAAGTAAGTTTACGGAATCCACCGTAAAACCTCACGGAATCCACCGTGGAATATGGCTCCTGGCATCATACCCCCGGGGTGGGATAGCAATTGACCTCAATTGCTATTAGCTCAATGTGGAGCTAACAGAGTGGGGAAAGCATTTAGGTCTCTAGCATGCATCCATTGTGCTTCTTCTACAGGATGATTCTTAAATTTCACGAGGTATCTAGAGTACCTTCGGCCAGTTCTAGTGGTCATGTAATCAGTGTCTATAATGGCTTCTGGTTCAAGGATTTCAGTCTCTTCTTCTAATAAAGGTGGGTTTTCATAGACAGGGTGGATAGGTAATTGTCCTCTAAATGGTCTCAATAAACTAATATGAAAGGTATTATGAATTTTCCAATGTGATGGGAGTTCTAACTTGAATGCATTGTCATTAATCTTATGAATGATTCTAAATGGTCCGTAGAATCTAGGGGCTAATTTGACAACTGGATGTCTATCTACACTTTGCAGTCTATGCTTTTCTATTCTAAGCCAAACATAATCATCAACTTTGAAATTCATGGCTTGTCTTTTCTTGTTGGCTTGTTTGGTATATGATTGTTGGGCTTTAGCAATCATATCCTTTACTTCATCAAAAATAGTGTTATGCATAACAGCAATATCATCGGCACTTTGTATTCTATTAGACAAAGATGCAACAGGTGTAGATAATCTATGTCCATAAATAACTTCAAAAGGTGCTTTCTTTGTAGATGTGTGCGGTGTATTGTTATATACAAATTGTAATAAATGTAAATGAGTATCCCATGTCTGAGGTTTAGAGATAGTGTATGCACGTAAAAGATCTAAAATAGTGCTATTTGTGGCTTCTGTTTGTCCATTTGTTTCTGGATGAAATGCAGATGAAAAATCAATCTTTGTGCCTAGATTTGAAAACAGTGTAATCCAGAAATTATTACAAAATCTAGAATCTCTATCTGAAATAATCACTTTCGGCAATCCATGGTTAGTAAAAACAGTTTTCAAAAATGATTGTGCTGCTTGTGATGCTGTTAAAGTTTTCTTACATGCAATGAAATATGCTTGCTTACTAAATCTATCTACAATTGTCCAAATCATGTCATGGTTAGATTTAGTATTTGGTAATCCAGTAATGAAATCCATAGATATATGCTCCCAAGGTTTAGATGGAATAGATAAAGGCATTAATAACCCATACTGTTTACCATGATGTCTTTTTATTCTTTGACAAATCAGACATTCAGAAACAAAATTAGACACATCTGCATCCATATGCGGCCAATAAAAATCTTCAGTTAACATGCGTAATGTAGAAATGATACCTCTATGACCTTGATATGGGGGACAATGAATTTCATTTAAAACAAAAGATCGGAATGGAATAGTAACACACAGTCTCTTTTCAAAGAACATGAATCCATCATTATATGACAATGAATCAACAGGAATGTAATTATTTTGAACTAATTTTTGCCAATCAGAATGAAAAGTAATATCCTGGTGATATGTGTCTTTCATAGCAATCAAAGAATCAAAAGATATGATAGAAATATTATGAAGTGCAGGTCTTCTACTTAATGCATCGGCGACTACATTT
Source organism: Lygodium microphyllum (assembly GCF_053477565.2). Lineage (NCBI taxonomy): Eukaryota > Viridiplantae > Streptophyta > Polypodiopsida > Schizaeales > Lygodiaceae > Lygodium > Lygodium microphyllum. The sequence goes on along the minus strand of NC_141140.1, from coordinate 48,917,078 downwards.
TCTTTTCCAGGTTGGTATTGAATGATAGGATGGAAACTTTGAATGAATGAAGCCCATTTGATATGGCGGTCAGAAATTTGGGGTTGGCTAAGTAGATGTCTAATGCTTTGCTGATCGGTCTTTATCATGAATTCTGAACCCATTAAATAATGCTTCCATTGTTTCAATGCTTGGACAACTGCTAAGAGTTCCTTGTCATAGGTGGAATATTTAAGCTCAGAGGGTTTCAGCTTAGAACTAGAATATGCTATTGGATGGTTATCTTGCATTAGCACGGCTCCTATTCCTGATCCGCTAGCATCAGTCACAACTAAAAAGAATGGTCTGTTAAAGTCAGGCAATTGTAGGACAGGGGCATTGGTCAATGCACGTTTAAGTAAATCAAAGGATTTCTGCTGGTTTTCAGTCCATTGATAAACAATGCCTTTCTTAAGAAGTTTGGTCAGTGGTAAAGCAAGTAATGAGAAATTACGTACAAACTTCCTATAGAAACTAGCAAGACCAAGGAATGAGCGTAATTCATGTACATTTTTAGGAATAGGCCAATGCAATATTGCGTCAATTTTCTTAGGATCAACTTTTATTCCTTCTTTTGATACAATATGACCTAGATATTCTATTTCTGTCTTAAAGAATTCACTCTTGTCAGGATTTGCAAACAATTGATTTTCTTTTAGTAATTGAAAAACTATTGATAAATGCTCATAATGCTCTTTTTCACTTTGACTGAACACTAAAATATCATCAAAGAAAACAATCACACAATATTGATATTTTAGAAAAATACGGTTCATCATTCTACTGAAAGTGGCAGGTGCATTAGTTAATCCGAATGGCATAACTAAGAATTCGTAATGGCCAAACTGTGTCCTGAATGCAGTCTTAAATATGTCAGATCTATCTAGCCTCACCTGATGATATCCAGATTTAAGGTCAATTTTACTAAATATAGAAGATCCTTGCAGTTTGTCCATAAGGTCATCAACTCTAGGTATAGGATACCTATTCTTTACAGTGATCTTGTTTAATGCTCGGTAGTCAATACACATCCGATAAGTATTATTCTTTTTCTTGACTAAGAGCACAGGTGCACCGAATGGAGAACTGCTAGGTCGAATTAAACCTCTATTTAGTAATTCTTCTACTTGAGTCTGGATTTCTTTTTGCTCTATTTGATTGTGCCTATATGGGGCTTTGCAAGGTGGTTGTGTGCCAGGTATTAGGTCAATCTTATGGTCTTCTGGACGTGATGGAGGTAAACCTGGTGGTAGGTCTTCTGCGAAACAATCCTTAAAATATGCAAGAAATTCCTTATGCCTAGGGTGCATATGAGTTTCTTTTGCGTGCAATTCATTCACCCAAATGAGATATGATTTAGTATTCTTGCGTAGTGCACGTTTTGCTTGAGTATGCGAAAGCAGTGGAAACATATGAGATGCATGCATACCAAATAATGTAATAGATTTTCCTTGAAAATTTATATTCATTGTGTGTGTGGAATAATCTATATTGGGATTATGTTGGTGTCTCCATGGCATTCCTAGAATAATGTCACTAGATTGTAATGGGACAACTAAGAAATTTCTTCTTTCAATATATGGACCAATTTGAATTTCTAAATTTTGAACTTCTTGTGTGCCATTGTACCTAGTGCCTAAAAATGCAGCTTTTATGCGATAATGCGTAGGTACTGTATGCAGTTTCAATTCCTTTACCAATTTTGCTGAAATAAAGTCATGCGTACTACCGTCATCATGCAATATAATTCTTTCTTTTCCATGCACCATACATTTCATAGTCAACAATGAATGTAAAGTAGGCATACCTGGTAAAGTGTCGGAAGTAGTAGTAGGATCATCTTCTTCTTCAGTGAAATCCGGCATATCCTCATGCTCGTCCTCGTCCATAGCTCCAAGGTAGTTGATATGTGCTGATGGCTTCTTTGAATGACAATTTGCTGCGAGATGGCCTGGCTGGTGACACTTGTAACATACGATAGGCTTGGCTTTGGTCACATTATTTGCAATGGCTGGGAGTCTGGGTATATTTGGATTTGCTTGTTGGATAGGCTTAGGATTTGGATTGATAGTGGATGGTAATGCAGGTGGTTTAGGCCAATTCTTGCGGAAAGATGGTGATGAGAAACGACCTGGATTAAACCTTCTGAAATTTGAATTGAATTGTTTAGATCCATAATTACCGTTTGCTTGGAATGGCTGTGGTCGTCGATCTCTTCCACGTAACTTATCTTCAGTGTCGTGAGCTAAGGAGATGGCATCTTCAAGGGTAGCAGGCTTGAACATATTCACCTCAGCGTAGTAATGTCCAAGAAGTCCAGACATGTACTTCCGCTTATGTGTCGTCTCTGGTACGTCTTCAAGCATGCGTAGCTGTAAGAGTGCATTCCAAAAACGCTCTGTATACTGTGGAATAGGCTCACGGTCGCGTTGTTGAAGTAAATCCCATTGCTTGATAGCCTTCTCATGAAATTGCGGTGGTAGAAAATTTTGCATGAACTTCTTCTTGAAATCTTCCCATGTAGCAGGACATTCTATGCTCTTGCGGACGACAGTCCACCAAAGTGATGCTCTATCTATCAGATGATTAGTAACACACTTGATTTTATCTTTCTCAGGATAAGTTTCCTCATGGAAATAGTCATCAAACTGGCTAATGAATGATAAAACAGTCTTTCCTTCTCTTATGCCATTGAAAGTGCGAAACTTGAAACTTCGTTTACTTATCTTGGATTCCTTGCGAATGGTTTGTGCTTCAAGAGTGGCGTCGATGGTACGGCGTATCAAATCTTCAGCTTGCGGTTCTTCTTTATCAGTGGACGCTCCTTGTAGCTTTGTCAATTGCGCTTGCAAGGCTTGCCTAGCTCTTCGCTCTTCGTCCAATTGCAACATGATAAGATCCAGCTTTTGTTCCATGGTAGGCTCGGGTAGATCGTCTTCAGCCATAGGATCATCCATATGTGGGGTAGTCATCCTGTAAAACTCAACAAACCTTTCTCACTCAAAATCAGTTAGCGGGATGAGCGTAGCTCAAATTTGGGGTTACAAGGCTATGTATTTTTGGGTATTTTCTTCTTCAATTTTCAGAAATTCTGAAATATTTCTGTCTCTGTTTGCTGAAAGTACTTCAACGAACTTGCAGATAGGTAAAACAGCTTGCTGCGAACAACTTTCCAGTTCTGAGTTTTTGCAAACGAACAAGTCTTCTAGGAGTTTCGAGCGTTAGTCAGTTCTGATTTAGTCTGACTTGCAGAGTTGCAGACTTAACAGACTTGCAGGGTTGTTGACTTGCTAGACTTAGCCGACTTGCAGAACTTAGGCCGACTTGATGAACTTGCAGGACTTGATTCCAATCGACTTGCAGAACTTGACTTCAAGCCCAATTGGATTTTCGTGTATCGGAGTATGTTGGCGACGGATTCGTTCGTGACGAGTTTATACTGACGCCGCCGAAACGATTTTTTGTGGGTTAAGCTTTATTAAAGCTTAAGACTAAGCTTTATAACTTTTGATTTTTAAGCTTTTAAGCTTGATGAAACTTAGCTCTGATTTTTTGACGACTTAAAGAAGGAGATGAATGCGTGGTCCTCCGCCGACAGAGATTGGTCCTTCGCGATCTGACAGTGGAAACAGTGGTTCTTGATCGCCAGAAGTCTGCCTGTATCGACGGTTCGCGACGAGATTGACTGTAGAGGCCGTTTGTTCCTGGAGCTCCGCCTTCGCCCGAGATTGGTAGCGATTGGAAGCCCTTGATCTCTGCTCCGCTCTGATACCACTGGTGCGCAGATCGGACGCAGGTAGCTCACGTAGTGAATTCCCAAAGGTCCCCAAGAACAAAGCACTCTACTTTTTAGCACAAAAACCAATGTAAAAACAAGCACGACATGAGACAAGAGACAAATTGGGTTGAATCTCCCCCATGCCTTGTGTGAGCGCTTCACCAAGCATGTATTTAATGTATATTTCCAATCTTTATGCTCAAAAATAGCCCAATTACAAAAATATGACAAGCTTTTAGCTTTTGAGTTTGCTTTCTACCAAAAATAGGAAAATAAAGCTAATGGACGGTGCCCAAAGAGTCTGGCACGCCCAATCTCAATGTCCAAATAAAAATAACATATCCAGGCGCATAAGCGCATACAAAATAATAATAAATAATCGATGTCTCTATAGACATAATCAAAATATAGGCGTGGCGCCTATCAAAATATAGTCCAAAGATCGGAAACCCGCTAGACTCCAATGCTTTCCTCCGCCACTGCTGCTATCTCTACACATCAACTGAAGCATTCACAATCGTTAGTAAAATAACACAATTAAACCGACAAAAGTGAATACCTAGCAGTGATGCCAGGAGGCATATTCCACGGTGGATTCCGTGAGGTTTTACGGTGGATTCAGTAAACTTAGATGACCGGGGCTCATACGCAAAGAGGATTCTTTGTGCGAGAAGTTGATGGGGACGCCTGTCCTTTTCGGGCGTTTCATTAATTTAGTGTGTACATGGGTGATTCCATAGTGGGTGATTCCGCAAAATGCATATTAAATTAATAAACGCTTATGAGTTTAGAGTGCACACTCGTAATAAATTAAGGTTAGGATTTATTTCTAACCAGTTGATTTATTTATGTAGCTGAAGACTGCTAGGTATTCACTTTTGTCGGTTTAATTGTGTTATTTTACTAACGATTGTGAATGCTTCAGTTGATGTGTAGAGATAGCAGCAGTGGCGGAGGAAAGCATTGGAGTCTAGCGGGTTTCCGATCTTTGGACTATATTTTGATAGGCGCCACGCCTATATTTTGATTATGTCTATAGAGACATCGACTATTTATTATTATTTTGTATGCGCTTATGCGCCTGGATATGTTATTTTTATTTGGACATTGAAATTGGGCGTGCCAGACTCTTTGGGCACCGTCCATTAGCTTTATTTTCCTATTCTTGGTAGAAAGCAAACTCAAAAGCTAAAAGCTTGTCATATTTTTGTAATTGGGCTATTTTTGAGCAAAAAGATTGAAAATATATATTAAATACATGCTTTGTGAAGCGCTCACACAAGGCATGGGGGAGATTCAACCCAATTTGTCTCTTGTCTCATGTCGTGCTTGTTTTTACATTGGTTTTTGTGCTAAAAAGTAGAGTGCTTTGTTCTTGGGGACCTTTGGGAATTCACTACGTGAGCTACCTGCGTCCGATCTGCGCACCAAGCAGTCTTCAACTACATAAATAAATCAACTGGTTAGAAATAAATCCTAACCTTAATTTATTACGAGTGCGCACTCTAAACTCATAAACGCTTATTAATTTAATATGCATTTTGTGGAATCACCCGCTATGGAATCACCCATGTACACACTAAATTAATGAAACGCCCGAAAAGGACAGGCGTCCCCATCAACTTCTCGCACAAAGAATCCTCTTTGCGTATGAGCCCCGGTCATCTAAGTAAGTTTACGGAATCCACCGTAAAACCTCACGGAATCCACCGTGGAATATGCCTCCTGGCATCAATTAAGGGGAATATTTCCTTTTTCCTTGTAGTTGAAGCAGTCAACATTCTCCCACATATTCCTTGGAGGTCCTGTAAATCCCAATCATAGTGGAGGTTGCCTAACTTATAAAATATTCATGTTTGTATTTAGATTTGCTAAATATTTCTACAATTTATGAATTACATCATCATTGGGTTTTCTATCATCTTATTGTATAATACTTTCATATCTTTTAAATACCTTATGAAGATTTATAGCTTGATGACCTACATTTTTTGCAATCGTATCAACCATGTTGGATATGTTGTGTATGTGCATATTCATGATGAGTTGTTTAGTAAATTGGATCCCAAAGGAGAAAAATGTGTATTTGTGGGATATTCTCTTGAGCATAAGGGATATAGATGTTATAACCTTGTTACATGTAAGCTAAGAGTTAGCATGGATATTTTTTTAAATAAAACAAGTAGCTTGTATGGTAATGTGCAAAATGTAGTTGGGACTTATGAGCATGAGAGTATAGTTGTACAGAAAACATGTCAACAATCACAGACATTAAGTGGACCACAAGAGTCTCCTAGTCATAGTTCTATTGATAGACCTTGGAGTGGTGTATTGAGGTCATAGGTTACTCCACCAAGTATATCACAGATGTTGAGAAAAGGAAAAGAGAAAGTTGGGGACTCACCTATTATGACATATGTATCATCAGGTTTCTCTCATGTTGATGTTTTATTCAGATGGCTCTAAGCAAAGCTTGGATGAGGAGTTTGGGATTCTGTCTATTAAAACACTTGGTGTGTGTAAGGCACATAGGATGCTACAACACTTGGTAGTAATTGAGGTCCTCATAGGTCAAATAGAGTAAGAAAGCCAATGCAACGATTGATATATGATAGCTATGTAACTCATTACTATGCATACATGGCTAAGGTTGTATAGGATGTGGAACCCACTTGTTTAGAGGATACAATGGGTAATGAGTATTGGGATCCTACTATGGATGAAGAAATGGTTGCACTTAAGGAGAATGACATATGGGAATTTGTACCTTTACTTGAAGGTAAGAAAGCTATTAGTTACAAATGGGTTGATAAGATTAAGCATAAGTCAAATGGTTCTATTGAGCACTATAGGGCTATCATAGTAGTGGTTGCATCAAAGGGTTGGTTCATGCATCAAATGGATATTAAGAATGCCTTCTTGTAAGGAGAGTTGCAAGAGGAAGTTTATGTGGAGCAACCACCTGGTTATGTGGATGAGCATCATCCAAATTATGTACACAGACTTTGTAAGGCCTTATATGGACTAAAGCAAGTACCCAAGGCATGGCATGACATGATTGTAGAATACCTTGTCAGCATTGGATTTTGCAAAGCACAAGTTGATCACTCATGTCACTTGATTGAGGATGTCACTATGTATCGAAAGATTTTGGGTAGTCTTATTTATTTGACGATCACTAGGGCCAGACCTAAACAACATAGTTGATTTGGAGAATTAGTTATATAGCTTTCATAGAAGCCACATTTAGATGTAGTGCAGTGCACATTACGCTATGTCAAGTCCACATTAGATTATGCCTTATTCTATGGTGCAAGCATACCATTGGACTTGCTTGGTTACACAGATGCATATTAGGCTAGTAGTATTTCAGACATGAGGTCTACCAATGGTTTTATGTTTTCCTTTGGCAGTGATGTTATTAGCTAAAGCAAGAAAAAATAGCTGACAGTTGCTTTGTCTAGCACAAAGGCAAAGTACAAAGGTGCTGCAATTGTAGCATGTGAGGTAGCTTGGTTACGCAAGCTACTTGGTGATTTAGGAATGCAAGTGGACAAGAAGTTTATTATCTATTGTGATAATCTTAGTAGCATTCAATTAGCTAGGAACCTAGTGTATCATGTATGGACAAAACACATAGAAGTCCATTATCATTTCATTCACAAGTGGGTTCTGACAAGTGATATTAACTTGGTTTATGTCAACACAAATGATTAAGCTATTGATATTTTCACCAAGGCCTTGGTTGCTAAGAAGCTTCAATGCTTCGAGACTATGCTTGGAGTTCACGAGCTCATGTTGAGCTTGAGGGGGAGTGTTGAGATGTTAAGCTCTATATGAGCTGGCCTTCAATATGTGCCTTGATGATGTGGTAGAATATTATTCATTGGCATGTTGGGTGACCAACATGAGGATACACTAGTGTGATTGTACAACATAACTATACCCACATAGTCCATCCTTGGTTATAGCACATTCATTATGCCATCTCTTCTTTCCTTAGTGGATTTACACTTAGTGACTGCATGTACATATTAGTCTTTTATCATGTTTTAGACTCAATTCTTTTGTGTGAAAGAAGAAGGAAGAAGAAAGAAGAAGAATAAGATTTTAGCCCTATCTCTTTGCGTGCGTAAGTCTCCATTTCTTTTGTGTGTGTGCTCTTGGTTTCTTCACCTCTCTTCCCTCTTGTCTATTTTCAGAGGTGAGTATAGGTAAGTACGGACTCCTATCATTAGTATGGATTTGTCATGTGAGTAGACTAGGTGAGAGCTAGTTGCATACTTTGTGTATATCAAAATTGTTTAAACAATAAGGTGTGTCCAATGGTCCTAATGTCAAGTGCATAGAACATGACATTATGATTTTATTGTCGAGACCATGGACACCTCCACTACAAAGTCACTCATGTGAGTCACACCATGGACTAGGATATGGTAGTCATGTGCTCAATTTGAAACATGGATATGTAGCTAGGTCATAATCTTAGGTTTCATACTTAATGATGTTATTCATGTCATTTAAAATAAGTAATGAGTAACATAAAAGAGTAGTTTACCATGCTCATAGAGAATATTATATTTGCTTGAAGAAGATAATAGTAAAATAATATGAAAATAATGGTAAATTGAATTTCTTGATGGATTGCAACCATGACGAGTCTTGCCATCATTGAAAATAGAGAGAGAGAGAGAGAGAGAGAGAGAGAGAGAGAGAGAGAGAGAGAGAGAGAGAGAGAGAGAGAGAGTGTGTGTGTGTGTGTGTGTGTGTGTGTGCGTGTGTGTGTGTGTGTGAGTAAGTGAGAGTGAGAGATCTCTCCATATTATTATTCTATTTTTTTGGGCAACATTCATGTTCCCCTATTGATTAAGAAGAAGGAAAATAATTTTAAAAATAGGAGGGAAAAAAAAGTAAACATATGCTTTTTGGGGCTACCTCCTTGTTATCATCATCATCTTCCTCATCTGCATGGTATCTTAGAGTACCCTATTGGCCATGCCCTGCTAACCATCATAATTGATATGTTGGCCATCATCATTGGCATCAAGAGAAGCACTAGCATCATCATATTCTTCATTGGCAACACAATTCTCTGCATCAACATCCATGTTGCTTGCATGTCACAAATCGCCACCCTACTATAGATCATGCCCTCCTATGCTCATCATGCTACATGTGTCATCACACCACCTATTATTCATGGAGCTAGATATCTTGGTGCTCATTGTCTTCATCATTGTTAGTAAGAGTAGTATCATAACCATCATCATCATAATCATAATTAGTAGTGGCAACATCATAATCATAATTAGTAGTGGCAACATCGTTATCATCATCATCATCATCATGGTCACCATAATCGACTGCCATCCTTGAGCCCTGTTGTTGTGAAGAACTGCCCAATGTGCTTGGAAAATTGCAACACCATAATCATCAACATCATCACCATAATAATCAATATAAGCATCATGACCATCATCATCTTTATGGTCATCAGAGCAACAAAAGCATAGTCATCAAATGTTTCAGCAGCATAATCATCATCATCATGTGTAGTGTCTTCATCATAGTCTGCTCATTTGCACCCTATTGCCATCGTGTGCACCTTGTTGGTTGTGTGGGTAAAGTTTTTTCCCACCAACATCATAATCATAATCTTCATCATCATCAAAATCATCTTTAGCAACAACATCTTCCTATGCTATTTGTGGTAGTTGTCCTACAAATCGTCACATTCAACTTACTATCCACCCTATTATGTATCTTGCTATCTAACATCTCCACCATAAGCAACACCATCTTCTTCATCATTGGTATCATTATCCTCAATATCTCCACCTCTCCCATTACCCCACCATCCCTCTTTTTGATATTCTTTCCTGTGCTTCATCGGCCAGACCCATAACACCATCAGAAGGAAGGAAAAACTACTGAATGGAGGACTCAAGTAGAGGTAGGAGACCACCAAGAGGAAGTAAGAAGTTGCCATAAAAGCACGATTACAAAGAGCTTCAAGTAGCCTACTAAATCAAAAGGTAAGATTTTATCGAGAAGATTGTGCAGAGCACTTAAGGTTGATTGGTTGGCATCTATTTAACAAGCAAGTTATTGCTACATTAAGGAGAGAGAGAGAGAGAGAGAGAGAGAGAGAGAGAGAGAGAGAGAGAGAGAGAGAGAGAGAGAGAGAGAGAGAGAGAGAGAGAGAGAGGAAGGGAAGGTTTATTGACACCCTAGCTTCTCTGACACACCCACCTTGTTCACAAGGGGGAGGAGAGAGAAGATTTAATGGGATAGGGGTAGCCTCATTTGCATTTCATGATTGTCTAACATGTTAGTTTTAAATACTTGATTGATTAAGGTCATGAAGTTTGAGGTGCATTAAATTCTTTTGGTTGTCTATGAATCCACTTTAGGGTGGCATAGTGCACTGTGCATACATACACATGCATAGTACACAGCACACACGTGCACTATACTCTTATACACACTATACACACAATACCTTATACCTCACACACACAGTGTACATGACACTCGTGTACTTGTAGAGTCTCTCTATCCTTTTTCTCTCTTTCACCTAACACCCACCCTATTCACAAGGGGAAACAATGAGAAGTAGGACGAAGGAAGGTGATGCCTTACACTGCCCGACATCTTTGCACTCCAAACTAGTGCATAGTTATAGTGCACATTGCATATGTACATATGCACATGTGTATGATATCCCTCATTAGGACACATCCTCTATCCCACTAAGTCTTGCATTGCATCTTTCCTTTTAGTATCGTCCATCTCGCATCAAGCCACCTAGGCACACACGCATGTACATACACAATCCTACACACATGCACTAGTGTACGTTCTGTCTCCTCTTTTCTTTTTTTAATCGACACTTGCCCTATTCACAAGGGGGTGTAATGAGTAGGAGAAAGAGGGAACGAGGCATCATGTAGTGCTCTATGCACCATCCTACCATACCTAGAATCCTACACTTAAACATTTTGCACAAGGAGTCCATCCTAGGACACGCAGCCTACACACTGAACCCATCACAGTTCACTCCACCTAGTTCACTACATCCCCCCACACCCATGTGCACTGTGTGCTAAACGTGCACTAACCCACCATACTACACTCCACCCTAGTGCACTGCATGTAAGGCACTACACATAGGTTTTTGCAAGTAGACATTGCATTTCCTTCACTTAACCTAGCACACAAGCACATTGTTACATTACACCTACACCTAATCAATCACCTAGGTGCACTACATCATGCAGTCATGCACAGATCAATGCACAGAGCACAATGCAAAGTGCACTTACATTTGTGCACATGTGCACTAGCACACCCACACACAAGTAATTATTAGTGCACTTGCCGACCTTCATCCTAGCTCATCCATACCACAATACACCCACACTCTAGGCCTATTAGGACATAAGATTATTTTTGCACTAGCCTCCACTTAGTACACAATGCACAGTTCACAATGCATGGTGCACATCACTTGATGCATAGTGCACATGCACATGAATAGTAGTACGCATCGCCCTTATGCATGGAAAATGGATGTCCACTTATACAACTGCTAGTTGTCCCTTTTTCTCTCTGACTCAGCCAACACTCACCATGTTCACAAGCGGTGCCAAGAGGAGCGAGAAAGAAAGAAATGGACAACTTGCAATGCACTCGTGCATGCCCCCACATCACATAGGTAATTCACTACATTTAATTATTGCATCTACACTCCATTGTTGCACCACCTTAGCCTCCCCTAATGCACTAATATACAAACCATTGTTGTACATTGTACAGTGCATGGTGTATATGTGCACACGTGCACATAGTGCATGTACCCAATAGACACTCATATTTGCATCCATTCACATCACCTAGTGCACATGTTGTTCACCACACCTTGCACTACATGCATTTCAACACCCTACACCTAACCTCACACACCACCCAGTGCACACATACACTATGTAGTGCCCAATGCATGGCGCACAATGCACAATGTAGAGTGCATGGTGCACAACTGTATAGTGAACTAGTTCCCATCCATACAAAAACCTCATTATGTTATCTGCATTGCACCTAGGCTCATATACACCAACTTTGGGATATCCTATATCTGCACCATCCTACTGCACTACACAACACACTAGTTTACGGACTAGTGCATAGCACAATGCATGGCACATAGTGCACACATGCACATGGGTGCATGTACAACATAACCATACTCTTGTCACCTATTTAGCATGGCAGATATAGTACACATGCATAGTATAGCGCACCTAGTCACATGCACTTAACACACTCCACCTTAAACAATCCTAGGAAACCTTTAGATCATTGTTTCATATAGAACATTGCGCATGTCAATAGTTATTCACCTAGTGCTCATAGTGCATGTGTGTGCATGGTCATGGTATTAGCATGTATAGTTGAAAGTCATTAGGACTCAAGTAAGGAGAGCTCATAGCACAGAGAGAAGAAATTCTATAGAAGTGGAAGATATAAAACAATAGGAATCTAATAAACATGAAAATCCCAAATGTAGAGTAAGTTTATTGCATAAGAGCTTGTGCTCAACTCATAAATAGTATATACATTAGTATAAAGACCATAATCTGAGGCCATGGCTCAATATAAATTTGATTATATTTAGCCCTTACGTATTAGAGTATAGCATACATGAGGTTAAGTCACAAACAATGTATCCATGACTCAAAAATAGGCATGTACATTCATAAGAATAGCCCAAAACCTATGCAGCCCATACAAACATATGAATCCCTATTTTGGGATCCCAAAATACTCATTGTTCTACCCAAAGCTTAAAATTTCTTGCAACCTACTATAACAATAGATCAAGATACATCAAAATAGTCCACCATATCCCTTTATACGAGACGACCTAGAGTAATCTTTTGACATCAAACAAAGATAGATCAATGAGATTTCTTCATGAATGGCAACAGACTACATAAAACCTTGTCCAAAATACTCCATAGCATTTCCCCTAAAGCTTTCAAATCACTCCACATAGACCCAAGGTTCTTCTCCCTATTTTATTCTAGTTGTCTCTTGGATTTTTCCCTTAGTTTCTTACGCACAACCAAAGACCTTCGCCTCTCTTCTTGCTAATAAAATTAGCACCAAATTTGCCTACAAAAATGGAGTACAATTTTTGGATGTTGCCTTTCTCCTCATGCCTACTTTATTCCAACCCAAACTTTATCCACTGCCCATCAAATTGTCTAGACTAATGTCCTGTGCAGGAACTTGAGACTTCTTTTTAGAATTAGATGTAAAATAAACTTTCTCTTCATGGCAAATATTCACTGAATGTATATGGTTCAATATATACATAGATAACTCCAATCCCATATGCATACAATTCAAAAACTATCAATATTAGACTTATTAGATTTTTTAACCATTGGACATGCATCCACATGACATCCACCCCCTCTAAACCTATACATCCTCTAGCATGTGCCGCATCTCTTAGTCTTCAACATGCTCAAGTTCATTTATTTTATCTTCATTATCATCTCCTCTTCTTCTTCTATGCTATCATGAGTAGCCTCGATGTCCTATTATTCTTCCTTGTAAGTAGTAGAATCTCTTCTCTTGAAAAACTTAATCCTTTTTTCTACTGTAGGTATTCTCAACTTTATCCCCTCAAGCTCACAAATATAATTTATAGAATCATCATATGCATGTCAAATGATGGAAGGACCAAACCATCTCTTTGAGACCTTCTTGATGGTCCTATGCTTATTACCCAAACCTATCATATACAAGCACCCAATCTCCTTTTTCTATAGCTCTTGGGTAAATTATATGCCTCTTATTAAACGTATTTCTTAGCCTTGCTTCCTGTAGTCCTTTTATTACAATCTCTATATCCTTTGGTCTTGTCTCCAATTGACAAATCCTTAGAGCTAGAAACTCTTCTCTACTCAATCCTTCTTCCCAATGTAAGACATTACATGTAGCAATCATTTTCTCTATTGGCATGATTGTTTTTTGCCCATGCATCAACTCTACAAGCATATATCTAGTCATAGCACTATGAGTACTCTAATTAGCCCATAAAGCATATGGAAGTAACCTTGGCTACTCTCGTGTCTTCCCTTTATATGTTTTTGCTAAAGTTTCTACAATCAGTGGGTGTCCTCTTTCACTCTTTCCACTCATGTATGCTTGTATGAGGACGCTTGAAATCAACATTTAATGCTCCTCTATCAGTTGTGATCTTGTCCACACATCCATAACCACATATCACATCTTTTAATAACAAGACCTTGCATATAGCACTAGTAGCTTTTGTCCTCAAATCTCAGCCTTCAACTTGATTTGTGATGTTCTCTCATGCAAACAAAATATATCTCATTTGCCATAATCACATAGACATTGTCGCACTTACAGTGCATAGAGAGGCGATAAGTAGGATGTAAACCATCATAGTGTCTCAAAGAATAATACATCTGATATATAGTGAAAGTCTCTACAAACTATAAGACATCCATGTACATGGCTTTCCACCAATATCTCTATTTAATCTTTTCACATGTAGCCCAAACTCCTCGATGACTAGCCCATAAGCTCTTATGAAACTCCCCCATAATCTACAATTGAGGAATACATTTGATATATAGTGAAAGTCTCTACAAACTATAAGACATCCATGTACATGGCTTTCCACCAATATCTCTATTTAATCTTTTCACATGTAGCCCAAACTCCTCAATGACTAGCCCATAAGCTCTTATGAAACTCCCGCATAATCTACAATTGAGTATCCATGTCACATACTACTTAAGATGGAATATCTATTTTATGCTTTGTGTGCTTGCAAAGAAAGATCTTCTTTAGAAAATAGCCACATGGCTTTCTTTTAATCCTCTTAAACTCTTCATAAGTCCATCCTTCCCTTCTTATCAAGGTACTTAAATATTGTCCAATCTACAACCTTCACTTTCATATAACTCCTTTGAAAATGTTTATATTGAAGAGACAAAACATTTATGATTGAGTACTACTCTTGCAATGTCAACTTCTTCATCATCTATTATTATATCCTCTTTATTTTCATACATTGCTCTTAATAGCATGTCAAACCCACCACTAGATTATCCTTCCCTGCTAAATGTTGAAACTCGGGGTTCATGGATTTAATATAGGAAATCCACCATAGTATAGCAATGCCAATAGTAGAATGAGTAGTGACATCCCATTAAGAGGTAAACAATTTATTTTTGCAATAACTACTCTTGGAGTTGCACGGAGAATGGAGACTGTATGCATAGAGAGAGAGAGAGAGAGAGAGAGGACACTATTTTTGTGGTGCCTCCAATAACTCTCTTATGGGCATCATCTTATTGTCTTATCACTCTAAGAATAAAGCATGAGTGTGTACATATAGTTATGGAGAGTGAGTAAGATAGACCACTATAGCCACATTGGCCTTCACCCAAACAACCTCCCACTTCAAGGCCAATGTGCCTCTAGGAGTGACAAATGAGTGAGAGAATGTGTAAGGTATAATACATGTGAGTTACAATGTACAAACTTTTCAAAGGGCACACTCTTGTTGAGAAAGTTTGTAGGATTATCATCAGTATGAATTTTGATAAGCCCAGCTCGCTTCTCCTCTAGCACTTGACAAATGAAGTGATACCTCACTTCTATGTGCTTGGTTTTCATATGAAACATAGGATTCTTTACTAGTATGTTGGCACTATAACTATTATTGTACAACAACGGCATGTCTTCACTAAGGCCCAAGTTTCCCAGTAGACAAGTAAACCATATGGCTTCTTTGCATGCCTCTATGGCTACAATATGCTAAGCTTCAATGGTGTAATGCCATGTATATTTGCGAGTGAGACGTCCATGAGATTGCATCACCATACAAGGTAAAAACATATCTTGTGGTTGACTTCATGTTGTTAGCATTCCCTATATAGTTTACATCTATGTATCCAAGTATAATACCACTACTTCTCCCAAAGAATATACACATATATCTAAAACCACTCAAGTATCTCAAGATGTCTTTCATTGCTTCTTAATGCTTCCTACCATAATTTTACATGTACCTGCTCACTACTCCCACTGCAAATGCAATATCCAAGTGAGTGCCAATCATAGCATACATGAGATGCCTATACATGATGAATATGGACCTTGGTCATTTCAACCTTCTAATTCTCATCATCAAATTTGGGACAATCATCAGCACTAAGTTTCACGTATGGATGTAATGGAGTACTAATTGCCTTCTCCCCCTCCATATTGAAACATTGTAACACTTTGCTGACATAGTCCTTTTGGAATAGATAGAGAAATCTCTTTGTCATATCCCCACACGATGGGCTAATTTAGAGTGAAAAATTCAGACTCCACTCTTTCTTCATGAGGTACCATAGGGCTCTCAACTTGTTGCTCAATAAGTCTCCCTACTTCCTACTTACTAGTTGAAGCATCACTTGTGCACTTTGTCTACACATGGTGCACTAGCACTTGCCTTAGATGGAAAAATAATAGGTGGTACTACAGCTTGAAAAGTAACATTTCTTGTTTCCACTTTCTTAAGAGCCTACTTATGCATCTTCTTCTTGTAGAAGATCATATCATTACTATGGATAATATTTTTACCTTTTGGATCCAAATATGATAACCCATCTCGCCACTCTATCCATAGCCCAAAAAGATGCCCTTAGTGGATTTTGGTTCTAACTTATTGTGATTTTCCTTTAGCACATGAACACAAGCTTCACAACCAAATACTCTTAAGTGATCAAAAGAGGGCTTCTCTCCCAACCATATGTCTTCAAGAATGCCACCATCCAAAGTAGGTAATTTGTTTATCAAATGTACAATAATCACCATAGCCTTAACCCAAAATCCTTGAGTAAGACCAACATTAGATAGCATACTCTGTTGAGATATCGAGCTCCACTCGTGATATGCCAAGGTGACCGTTGTGTATTTATGTCGCCGACTTGTCAGTTGCAAACGCGGTTGGTACACCGCCCATGAATAATAGCTACATGATAGCTATCCTTATCTACTCTAGTTCGTGGCTCAGTTAGTATGCCACCTTAGTTAGTTGAGTTTGGTTTGAGACCCATATATAGGGTTCTTCTATTTCTTTGTACTAGAGTTCTTTTGGCTTACACAACTAAGAAGAGGAAAACTATTTTCAACCTCCACCCTTGTGTGTATTCCCCCATTGTGCAAGCAAGAAAGCTTCTCCTTCTCTCCCACAATCTTGACATGGTATCAGAGCCTTGTTCGTGGTAAGGAGCTCAAGGAAGCAAGCCAAGCTCGCGGTGTTCTGGTAAGAGGAGCAGTGTTGCTTTCATTTTCTGTTTTGGGAGCAGATCTCTGTAGGTAGCACAACCGAAAATTGCAAGAGTGCATTGCCTCAGGTTGAGACGCCCTTCGCGGTGAAGCAAGAGGCCAGTATATGCTACGGGAAAGGCCTTTAGCCCTTGGCGACCCTGTTTTTTTTATCTGAGGCCATTTTGGGGCCTGTTTTGGAGGCGGAAGTTTTCTGCACGCACTCAGGAAAAGGCCCAGTTTTATGCTGTGCAACCACTGTTCTACAGGTCGGTGAAAAGTTACTGTAGAAATTCCATCGTATGCTTGTTTGCAGAGACATTGGGAGTTACAGAATCATCCTTGGTTCCTGTTTATGCAAAATTGTCACTAGGAAGTGACTGTGTGGTCAAATACCACTTTCGCCAGTTTTGCAGATTTGCCCTTGTGAGGGTGAAGCTGTGTTTTTTTGCAGTGACAGAATTTTTGCAGTGTTCTGTAATGGCGTCTGATTCTCTCTCACAGATTGTCACTGAAAAGCTTGACAAGAACAACTTCCAAGCATGGAAGTTTAGAATGACGATTTTCCTTATGGGAAAAGGATATTGGGAATTTGTTGCAGGAAATGAAGAAGAACCAGTTCTTCCTGATGTTCCCAATCAACAGCAAATGCAGGCATTTAAAGCATGGCATGAGAGAGCCAGGAAAGTTATGTACTGGCTGTCTATCAACATTTCAGACTCTATGATTGTGCATATTCAAGATGCAAGTACGCCAAAGGAGGCATGGGATACTTTGTCAAAAATGTATAGCACAAATACGCAAGCCAGGAAAATGCAGCTCAAGTAAGAGTTGCACAATGTGCAAAGAGAAAGTATGAGCATCAATGACTACCACATGAAGGTGAAGAAGATTGCAGATGCACTTGCTTGCATTGGGTCGCTAGTGGAAGATGATGATTTAGTTTCTGTGACCTTGAATGGTCTAGGAAAGGATTATGCACAGTTTCGGACATCCATTTCAGTTCGTGAAAGATTTCCTAATTTTGAGGAGTTGATTGCTCTTCTAATTTCTGAGGAACAGAGAAATGGTGGTGCATCTTCTTCAGGAGGAACTTCAAAAGAAGCTGTCTTCTACTCAAATCTGGAAGAGGTAGAGGCAGAGGTAGAGAATGCCGATTTGGAGCAGAAATCAGAATATGCAGCAAACTCAAGAAAACCAGTCCTATGGAGGAGGACGTGGTAACTCTAGAGGCAGGGGGAGCCAAAGAGGTCGTGGTGGATGGCAAAGAGGCCAAAATGCAAACAGTAATGTTGAATGCTACTACTGTGGTAAAATGGGTCATATGGCTAAAGACTGCTATAAAAAGCAGAATGACATGATGAATGGAAAACTGCAACAAGGGAATTATGCTTCTTCTAGTAGACAGGATGATGGCAGAAATGAGCATTTGTTTATGGTGCAGCACATAACCAATTCTATGACAAGTGCAGAAGAAAGCAATGATGTATGGTATGTTGACTCAGGTGCATCAAACCACATGACAGGTCATGCAGAATGGATGGAGGATGCAAGGAAAATGGAAAAACTAGGATTTGTGGAGACTGGTGATGATACTGCACATCCTATTGTGCAGATTGGAAAAATTCATTTGTCTATGCAGGATGGGAAAAAAAAATACATGTCCGATGTATTTCATGTCCCGAATATCACCAAGAATCTGGTTTCTGTTGGTCAAATGGTTGAGCAGGGCTTGCAGGTCAGATTTAATCCTCATGGATGCTTTGTTGAGGATATGAAAAATAAAGGTCACTTGATAGCAAAAGGAAAGAAGAAGGGCAGAATGTTTACACTGGATGCAGACATGTCTGAATTGAGTGCAACAATGTTTGCACATGGGACCGGTGTAGTTGCAGATATTGATATCTGGCATAAACGCATTGGTCATGTTAATGTACAGCGACTTAAATCAATACAGGCCCAAAATATTGTTGCAGGATTGCCTAAATTCAAGGTTGCAGAAATGCATAAGGTATGTGAAGCCTGTCAGTTTGGAAAACAGGCAAGGAAACCATTTCCTAGACATGTTCAAGAGAGTGAGAAGCCATTGGAATTAATCCACTCTAATGTGTGGACTACTAAAGCTGCATCTCTTGGAGGCTGTCATTATTTTGTCACTTTTATTGATGACTATAGCAAAAAAGTTTGGGTGTATTTTATGAAAAAGAAAAGTGAAGTTTTTGGGCATTTCAAAACTCTTAAAGCTATGGTTGAAAAAGAAACATATCTACAAATAAAATGCCTAAGGTCAGATGGAGGGGGAGAGTATCTCTCAAATGAGTTTGCAAGGTTCCTGCAGGAGCATGGCATAAAGCAGCAATATTCATGCAGTCATACCCCACAACAAAATGGAATTGCAGAAAGGAAAAACAGGCATATTGGAGAGGTATCTCGTGCCATGCTAAATGAAAAAGACTTGCCAAATTTTTATTGGGCTGAAGTAGTTGCTACATCAGTCTACATAATGAACATGACTCCCACTGCAGCAATACATGGAATGACTCTAGAGGAGAGGTATACTGGTAGGAAACCAAATATTTCTCATTTGAAAATTTTTTGTTGCATTGCATATGTACATGTGCCAGATGAGTTGAGATCCAAGTTGGATCCAAAAGCTGAGAAGTGCATCTTTATTGGTTACTCTCTGCAGCAAAAAGGGTATAGATGCTATAACCCTTCTACTCGTAAGTTTACAGTGAGCAGAGATGTTGTTTTTTATGAGATGAGTAGCTGGTATAAACCAGTAAATGTGATTGATGATGTAGATGCACAAAATGGTAATGCTGCACAGAATTCACAACAGCAGTCACAAAATATTAGTGGACCTGGAGCGTCCTCTAGCAGTGGTTCACATTCTTCGCCATGGACAGGCAGATTGAGATCAGGAGAATCTTCTCAAAGTAATGCAGATAGTGGTATGCAGGTATCACGAAAAGGAAAAGAGAAGGTTGATCAGCCCATGTTTGATGTGAATGCAGGACACTCTTATGTGGATGGTGAATCCAGTGGCTCAAAACAGAGCATTGATGATGAGTTGGGTATTCCTTCTATTGTTACACCTGGAGTAAGGAAGACCACGGATGATTTGAGAGCACCTGGGAGTGAACCTACTTTGCGCAGGTCTACAAGAGCTGGGTATCCTGTGGATAGGCTGAAATATGATGGATTTACAGCCATTCACTATGCATATATGGTCAAAGTGATACAGGAACCAAAACCCACTTCTTTTGAGCAAGCCAAGGGAAAAGAAAAATGGGAGAAAGCCATGGATGAAGAAATGGATGCCTTGGAAGCAAATGCTACATGGGAATTGGTACCTTTGCCTAAAGGTAAAAATGCAATTGGCTGTAAGTGGGTTTATAAGGTGAAGCACAATGCAGATGGTTCTATGAACAAATACAAGGCAATATTAGTAGTCAAGGGGTATGCACAAACATATGGCATTGACTATGAAGAAACATTGAGTCCGGTTGCGAGGATGGCAACCGTAAGAGCAGTCATTGCTATGGCTGCATCAAAGGCATGGTCTTTACATCAGATGGATGTAAAGAATGCCTTCTTGCATGGTGATTTGCAAGAAGAGGTCTATATGGAGCAGCCACCAGGTTATGTGCATGCTATTCATCCTGAGTTTGTTTGCAGGTTGAAGAAAGCCTTGTATGGCTTGAAGCAAGCACCTAGAGCATGGTCTGACAAGATAGGACAGTATCTTGTCACTATTGGCTTTCAGATTTCCAAGGTAGATTTCTCACTTTATGTGAGAAAAACATAGAAATGTATTATGCTACTTGTCATTTATGTTGATGATTTGATTGTGACAGGTGACAGTGATGAAGATATCCTTCATGTGAAAATGCTATTGAAGCAGAAGTTTGAGATAAAGGATTTGGGAGAGTTGCGTTATTTCTTGGGCATTGAGGTGATTAGATCACCAAGTGGGATATAGCTCTTGCAGAGGCAGTATGGATTGGACATGCTGTCCAAATATGGGATGATAGGTTGTAAGCCTATTTCAGTTCCTTTGGAGCAGAATGTGAAGCTGAGCATAGATGCAGGTGAGCTTCTAGAAGACCCTACTATGTACAGACGCATAGTAGGAAGTTTGATTTATATGACTATTACCAGGCCAGATTTGAGCTATGCTGTTGGATTGGTAAGTCAGTTTATGCAAGCTCCAAGGAAACCACATTTGGATGCAGTTAGATGCATACTCAGGTATGTGAAGTCCACATTGCAGTATGGACTATTTTATGAGACTGGGGTTCAGATACAGTTGCATGGATACACCGATGCTGATTGGGCTGGTAGTATTTCTGATAGACCGTCTACCAGTGGATATGTGTTCTCTTTTGGGAGTGCTGCAGTCACTTGGAGCAGCAAGAAACAGCCTACAGTTGCCTTGTCGAGCACAGAGGCTGAGTACAGGGGTGCAGCAATGGCTGCATGTGAGGTAGCTTGGTTGCATAAGCTACTTTATGATATGCATCAGTCTACAGATGGGCCAGTTGTCATTTATTGTGACAACATGAGTAGTATACAATTGGCAAATAACCCAGTCTATCATGCTAGAACAAAGCACATTGAGGTGCATTATCACTATGTGCGAGAGAGGGTTTACTAGGTCTTATTGATCTAGTTTATGTCAGCACAGAGGATCAGGTAGCTGACATATTCACGAAGGCATTGGGCATAGAGAAGCTGCACAAGTTCAGAGACCTACTTGGTGTGCAGGAATTGGGATTGAGCTCGAGGGGGAGTGTTGAGATATCGAGCTTCACTCATGATACGCCAGGGTGACTGTTGTGTATTTATGTCACCGACTTGTCAGTTGCAGACGCGGTTGGTACACCGCCCATGAATAATAGCTACATGATAGCTATCCTTATCTACTCTAGTTCGTGGCTCAGTTAGTATCCCACCTTAGTTAGTTGAGTTTGGTTTGAGACCCATATATAGGGTTCTTCTATTTCTTTGTACTAGAGTTCTTTTGGCTTACACAACTAAGAAGAGGAAAATTGTTTTCAGCCTCCACCCTTGTGTGTATTCCCCCATTGTGCAAGCAAGAAAGCTTCAAGTGAGACTCCTTTCTTCTCTCCCACAATCTTGACATACTCAACATCCTTTTGTTTGTCATCCTATTTACACACTATGAGACATCAAGTTTCCTTTTTATCCCATATGCTTCACAAAAAATTTTGAACTTATGAGAGACGTATTTTCCACCATTATTAGTTATGAGACACTTAAGTCTCTTGCCAAATTGGTTTTTTACAAGTGCCAATTTTTTTTGAAAATAAGACAAAGATTCAACTTTCATATCCATATAAAAGCCCACACTTTCTTACTTGCATTATTAGTGAATGTAATAAAATATGATGACCCCTATAGACTTTATAGGCATAAGGTTACATATATAACTTTGCACTAAGTCAAGTGGCTCACTCCTTTTTCTATTTAAGTTTTTATTATAGGTTGTGCATGTATGATTTTTGTGTATACAATGCTCACAAACAAACATGTTAGCAAAAATCAAGAGAAAACAAGTAGCCTAAATGAGATAGCATTTCCATTTCTTTTCTAGATATGTCTTCCAATCATTGATGCCGCAAACATACATTTGGATACTTGGTTGTTGCAGTTACATGAATTTTTATAAAATATACATGATGGGAGATACAAAGTTCCACATTTAGCTTCTTTAATAATAACAATTAATTGTGGACTTTTTATGATTAACTCCCAAAAGTAGTAGAGTATCCCAAGTCATCCAACTAACTAGTAGATATTAATCTCTTAGTAAGATTAGATACATGGCATATATTCTAAAGAGTAAAGGTAAATCCACTCTAAAAAGCAAATTGCACATCACTTGCATCAACTATATCACATACATAGTTATTATAAAGATAGACTAGTCCATGCATGCTATTGTCATATGAACAAAACCACTCCTTATGAGGAGTCACATGAAAAGATATGCTAGAATCAAGAATCCAATCTTGAGCTAATTTTCTATCTATTATAACTAGTATATACATAGGAAGAGTAGAAGTAAATAGCATGTCACCATCATCATTATGCACAATCACTACATTGATTTCTTCAATCTTTACCTTCCCTTTACCTTCTTTCTTGTCAACATCCTTGGGTGAAAGCATGCTATGGTATATATATTATTGGAAAAAATCCTTAGTACTAAATGCAATTTCCACTTAACAAGCCTGAGAGAATATTTGCCTTTACTACTAGCACAGACCGCAGATAGAGTGAAGCTTACAAGAAAACCATTCTAGACTAGACATTAGAATTGTATCTAGACAGTATACATCCCATGCTTTGGTAATTGTGTATTTTCTTTTTTGAGATTAAATTCTGGCACCCTATCTTGTTGATGAGGTTGTCATCTCTTTGTGATGTGTGTGTGTGTGTGTGTGTGATGTGTGTGTGTGTGTGTGTGTGTGTGTGTGTGTGTGTGTGTGTGTGTGTGTGTGTGTGTGTGTGTGTGTGTGTGTGTGTGTGTGTGTGTGTGTGTGTGTGTGTGTGTGTGTGTGTGTGTGTGTGTGTGTGTGTGTGTGTGTGTGTGTGTGTGTGTGTGTGTGTGTGTGTGTGTGTGTGTGTGTGTGTGTGTGTGTGTGTGTGTGTGTGTGTGTGTGTGTGTGTGTGTGTGTGTGTGCACGCGCATGTGCTTCCCTCTATGTATGTAGCCCTAGCCACTAATTAAGGATGATGAAGGTAGTGAAGAAATCCCCTGCAACAACAAGAAGCCCTAATGTGAAGAAAACACCCATGAAGAGTTAGGGAAAGGCAAAGAGCAATGTCAAGGAGCAAAAGACTTCAACTTCACACTATGTTTTTCCTCGAGGAGTCAAGCTCAGGTGGAATTTCTTCCTATGAGCCAAGCTAGAGACTCATCAAGAGAGCTGAAGGAGTAGTTGATGAGAATATGGGGCTCATTGCATCCTACAACATGCAGGATTGCCACATCAGTTGCTTCAAAGAGGGATCATGTGCCGATTTTCAAAGGCTGCAAAAGAAGATTTATTTAACGGATACAATCATCAATAATGAATTTGGCACTAACTTGGCCTGTGCATTTGCCACATTAGAGCATGGAAGCATTGATGTTGATTGGGATGATTTTGCTTAGCACAAATCTCCCTTTGAAAGGGGATCCACTTCTAGTCACATAGGCATCAGAATAGAGGAAATGTAGCCTCTGAATCCTGTGACATTAGGTTATGTACTTGAGAAATAGGTTGTCCAAAAACATGGAATAGCTAAAAGGTAGTAGCCAAAAACATGGAAAAGCTAAAAGGCCACTTCTGATTGGATTCTCAACAAAATTCAAAATTTCCCAAAGCTAAGTGATTATTAAAGAGGTGCAAAAAGAGGCCTCTAACATGCAACAAAAGAAAAATGCTGCTAGAGGAAAGCTACAAGCGGTAAAGCATACTTATGAAAGAAATGCAAAGTGGATGATGGGGAGTGATGGATTTCTATAGAACACTGCATGTATGGCAAAGTCTTTGTGTATTAAGGGGTTAAGGTCAGTTAACCTTGCTCTCCAATTGAGCATCCTAAAGCCCCTAGTAGCCTATTGCTTGATATTTTATGGTAACATGCATTAGATATAGGTGTTTGCATTCTTTATGCTTTTGTACCAAGTATATGCTAATCTTCTTGTGCATTTTCTATGTGGTTGTGTTTACACCTTGCATGCACATATATCACATGTTGTGTACATCACATCACTTCTTCAATTTCAAATTATGCATGGCCCATTCGTGCATTGAAAGCATGAGTTGTAACTAGATTGCTACAATGGGGTTTGAACCCTCTATGGGTATCTATCTCATTTTACAACTCTTTCATTGGAGTCTCATGTAATTTTCACAATTCATGTCCAGTCCTCTTTTCATGTAATTTTAGTAATCTATAGTTAAACTACTAATTGGGAAATCTTCGCTACAAAGGGGGGGCGGGGGAACCGCATGGAACCTCTTGAATAGTAGTTGCATTGGTCTGTGGTTGTTCAGTGCATGTTTGGGCCCTCTAGTAGTTGGGAACCAACAAGCAATCTGCCAAACAAAATCCAAGTTTACTATGTCTCTAACTTACTAAATCCTATTTTAGTAGTTTAGTATTTCTCTAATTTATTATTTTAGTATAAGTTAAGACTATCTTATTATAGCTTTATTTGTGTTCAATAAAATTAAAACTATTTTGCTATCTTAGTATAGCTTTATTTGTGCTTAATTTATTTCAGGACTCAAATTACAGTTATGCTAGTAGGTCAAAATAGAGGAAGAGAGTGTTGTTTAGTAGGATGAAGAATGACTGGAAGACAAGAAGAGAAAAGAAAAAAACAAGGTCTCCACAATCCCAATTTGAGTCTCAGAATAAATTTAAGAAAGGTGAAGTAGTTACGTGCACTATTCTCTCTGGAATAGTGATGAAGATACCTCAACTTGTAGTGGGAGTGGCTCGGTTCTTTACAACAATTGTTTCTTCCTCATTCTAATTTGTTCATGTCTCTGAGCTCTCTCCATTTGATTGCTTCGTGGAGAAGAAAGGCTTTAGCCATTTACATCAACCGGTTGGCCTACGATAGTGTTCACAAAAAATAGAGATGTATGTAAAATGAATTGCAAAATTTGAAAAAGAAGGTTTAAAACCATGGACTTGACAAAAATTTTAGTACTAAAAATTACAAGTACATCTAATGTGATACAAAAATCCAATTATTATTCTTTTTCATGGGCATTGACATGCACACTCCTCACAATTGGGGCCATCAATGTTCTTCTTGTATTGTTCCCCCCTTTCACAACTTCCCTTGACAAGTCCTATAAGCCTTTTTGAGCCAGCCTGGTGCATGTCAAAATGCCATTATCTTCATCCGTTGTGGGACTATAGGGATTCTTTCTCGTGGAGATTGGTGGTTGAAGGGGCTGTGTATTGACATCTACCTAGTTATTTTGTTCTACATGCACCTTCACCTGGTTAATTGTTTTAGCAACTTGGCACATTGGGGTGTCTCGAGAGGGTTGATTGATTGGTGAGAAATTGAGATTTTCAGAATGGGCCATTGGGCTTTGTAAGTTCTTAGTACCTACTATTTATTGACCTCTTCGACCACTGCCACGCACCAACCAAACACCCCTTCATCATGTACATAATCACTAATAAGGCCTAGGGCTGAAGTTCACTGAACTATGAAGAATATCATTTGCAAGATCCCTAGTGGGGCTGATTTGACTACTCCAATCATGTCCATTTGTGGCTATCGTATACAGCAATAGTATCCTATGATTGAGAATCAGACAGATTGACTTAGAATGCTTTCCTGAGTTTCCTCATTTTTCTTGAGTCCTAACTAAAAGGTTCAAATTTAACTCGTCACCTTTATATTGTTTAAGACTTTTGCTTAATTTTTTGCAATTTATCTTTAAATATCTATTTTCTTGACCACTACGCATAGCAGTCAAGGAGCACGTGGGCACTAGATGCAATGGAATGGAGCTTTTCGCATATTAGTTGTCATCATCATGGCTAGTACTAATGTAATACATAACATTGAAATGTACCAATTTTCCAACTTTACTAATATACAAACAAATTACCAATTTTACCATGAGTCAAAATTACCCTTTTAAGTACCAATAGTACTAATTGTTAATACTATCTTATCAATAGTACTAACACATAGCATTACAATATCCTTCATAGGAAGCCATCAGCCAAAACTAGACATCTTTAATGAGTTTAAAACCCCCCATACGGGTGAGGCAAACAACTTAAGATATCCTTGGGATTGAACTCGGGTAAATTTCTCAACACACACACCTTGCTGGTATAAAGCATGACTTTTTTTTCAAAAATGCGCACTATGTATTGAGATATAAATTATGCAAAATGACCAGCACCATTGAGGGTGGGACAATCCTTGGTTGATAGTTACAAAAGTAGTTTTTTTTAGCATAGATAATTCTATGAGTTAGCTAGACCAGAGAGCACTAGACAGGATTATAATGTAGCAATAGTAAAAGACCGTATTTGGTACTCGCTTATGGCATTGTTGATTGCCGAGACAACCTCCCAAATCTCCTACTCCTCGACAATGGGACCCATGATTGCTTGAGCCTTTGTCTTCGTGCAGAGTATCTATTACTTCTTTGGCATGTGTCGTACCAATTGGCCAGTAGAACTCTCTACTTCTACCTGCCAAAGACAATATCTATTAGTCTAGTGATAATTACATGGAAGTTTACCCATACGAAGCATCACTCTTGTAACCAGATCAAAAGATTTACCACATCGATGACTTGGTTGGTATCTTACTCTGCTTGAGGCACGTCATCCTCCTTCCTTACTGGTGTGCCACAACCTCCATGAGTATTGTGGCTATGTCATGAAGCATCCCCTTGAGCAAGTGCTTAACAAGTTCTACAATGTGTAGAGGCTCTCCATGGATTCATAGGGGCACGTGGTGCTGATCTACATGGTGCAAGATTGCATTGGTCTAGCAATGCACGTTCATTAGGGTCATGGTCATGGAGAGGACGACAGCTTTGCAAGTGACCAAAAACCAAAGTGAAGGGAAAGTGCAACATCATGCAAAGGGGTCATTGGGGGTTTTGTAAACCCCTCGCTTGTTTTTTAAAACCACAAATAATTGATTAATAGATTTGAGGAAAATTATGTAGTTTCTAAATTTTTTAATGCATGTTATATTAATTTCAAAAAAGAGGATAAATAATTACAACATCATATTGATGGAGCATGGCATCAACACCATTAGCCTCATATTTTTCCAAAATTTACCTTGTGTTATTAACCCATACTAATTAGTTTACTAATTAATGCATCAACAATGCCACATCGCCAAAAGAAAAGGACAATTACAATTAAATTTTGTGATTGAAATTCTACTGAAGGGTTTAAGTACATTATCCTTTGAATATATTTAGCTAACTTAGAAAATCCTTATACATCCTTCCAATCTCTTTACAAAGAAATAGATAAACTAAAGTTGGGTGACCCTTCAAATTTGGCACATCCAGGCAAGGAATTAAGGAGTGTTGACATTGGGAAGGATGCGTTCATGCACCTCCCAAGGGACACAATAAACTCTTTTATATCCTTTTACCTTGTGCTTTGCTTGTATCATTAGAAACTTTATTGCAAGTATTGTATTAGCATGCAACATCATTGTAAGTGTGTCTCTAGCATGGCATAACTATTTTTGCCTTGTCACAATTTAGCATGGCAAATACCTCACACCATTGTGTCTCCAATGTTGAAAACATTCCCCCACGAATCCTTCACTTGCTCATCAAGGAATGCATTGGCTTCTTTGCATAGAACAATATAGTACCTCATTGTCTATGTTTATAGGAGACTTTAGAACTGTCAGCTGGTCTTCAACCTCCAAAATACCAACCAAATGTTCATGCTACATTGAGTAGACAATGCCACCTTTCTTTGCATGCATTGCATCATTCAACTCTCTATCAAGTTCCAACCTATCTAACTTCCATGGCTACACATAGCTCATATTGATGCACTTGTCAACAAAAATGTACCAAATCATGATAAACTTTGAAACAAAAAATGGGTAGGGTGTTTGCGACTAAATCCCAATATAAAATGTGTGTTGTGAGTACCTTTGATTATTTGGCAAGGGTATGCATTGGTCTTGTTAACATCGTTGATCTTCACCTCCACAAAAAGTCTTTACTTTCAATCATTAGTCATCTTCCAAGTCAACCACTTAACAACATTGTGAGAATTCTATAGCTCAACACCACTTGCATCCAATTGCTTGGTTGTTAGAGCATGCTTTATCACAACACCTACACCATCATGCTCTCCCTTACCATGCTCGGTACCAAAATAGCTCCATAGCATTTGGCTATTGGTTAGTGATAAATGGCCATGTTGCTTTAAATTGAAACACTACTCCATCTAACCAAACCTAATGCCTTGACTTTTGTCCTTGACACACAAGGAGCTAAAAATGAAGCATAAAACAATGATGAACAAATAATGTGTCATGTTGTTTGTCATTTGAAATATAAAAGATAAATGGCTTCTTTCAATTGGTACCCTCCTTCCAATAGCTAATTTGCACCAATATTGTACATTGGTCACTACAACAATGCATGGAATGGATTCCATTCTACACTTTGAAGGTATAATTGACAACACCTAGAAACATGAAAAAATATTGCAATAATTTCAAACAAATTGTATCTTCGTGACACATTGTTACCATATTTTTGTATTTTTGTATGAATTCTATGCAGATGCAGTCATAGTTACTCTTCTTAGAGGATGCATCTTTGTAGTCTGGCAAGGAAGGAAGATGAAGGGGAATAAGAATAGTTCTATATGAAAATTTAATGATGTAATCCTAGGAATATTGAGATTGAGGGAAGTGCCTATGGAGAGGTTTGGTTAAGTTTTTATTTAAGAAAAACTTTCTACTTAGCTAATCTACAAGAGGAAGATCCCCTTGTGCGAAGGAAGCTTACTAGTTTATCATTTTTTGTTGGCACTTGAAGTTATCTATAGGTGGAAAATATGAATGGCAGGTGAATTTGATATGACTATTTGTTGCTTCATCTATGCCATTAGTTTGTTTTAACATGGATGCATATCTTGATTTTCTTAGTAGACTAGTATGACTAGCACAAGGATATGTGTTTTAAATCCTTGTAGGGATGCAAGGTAGGGGTGGGGTTATGATGAGTCAATGCATGATACTAGTGGTAAGTCTAGGGAGGGATTTGAAAGTTTAAAGGTTCTAAGTTTAGAGGGAGAAAAGGAAATGGATAGAAAAGAAAATACATGAGTTTATGAAAGAAAAAAAAAGCCTTTTGGATGTCGGGTGATAGGAGGTATGATGTTCTTGGAGAGAGAGGAGAGAGAGAGAGAGAGAGAGAGAGAGAGAGAGAGAGAGAGAGAGAGAGAGAGAGAGAGAGAGAGAGAGAGAGAGAGAGAGAGTCGATGAGAGCCTGAATATGATGATAGCATGCATGAAGATATAGGAGACCATGAAGAATAAGAATGCAATGATCAACATGATGCTAAGCTTGACGATGATCCATATCTTCATGCATGCTATCATCATATTCAGGCTCTCATCGACTCTCTCTCTCTCTCTCTCTCTCTCTCTCATCATCTCCATCATAATTATCATTCTCAGCTTTTCCCTAATTGAGGCAAGCACTCCTCTGGCAAACGACACCCACTTCAGGCATCACGATATCATGGTGGCTCATGATGATGCATTTCATGGTGGACACTAGATCAAACGAGAGAGAGAGAGAGAGAGAGAGATATATATATATATATATATATATATATATATATATATATATATATATATATATCAATGTTTTCATTATTATTGAAGAGGAAGGGATAGAAATCGATTCCAAAGACTACTTATTGAAAAAGAATAATAGCATTGAAGATCCAT
Organism: Lygodium microphyllum; assembly: GCF_053477565.2. Taxonomy (NCBI): domain Eukaryota; kingdom Viridiplantae; phylum Streptophyta; class Polypodiopsida; order Schizaeales; family Lygodiaceae; genus Lygodium; species Lygodium microphyllum. The sequence continues at coordinate 48,886,392 of NC_141140.1, read as the reverse complement.
AGCCATCCTGTATCCTTGGAGAAGGTGGCATCATCCCAAAATGCCATTTCTTTAAACAATAACCATTCCCTCTGATTGATAGAGTGATTGGAAGCATAATTTCTCCTGATCATGGAACTAATTTTTTGCTCATGAAAGATCACTCCCTCACGATTCCACATTCCCTCGATTAAGTCACTTCATGATTCATTTAAAGAGAAATAGAAGAACTTAACCTTTTGACCTTTAGAATCAAGCTTTCATTGAAAGATTACTAAAGCTTGGGTCATACATACAGAGTTTGTGGATCGATTTGCAAAGTGAGGGACTAACAAGAGAATAGGGATCAATAAGAAGTGCTATTTGAGATGACTGGGTATACCAAATTCCCTAGCCAAACTGCTAAATATGCGAACTCCAAAGTCACAATTACGACCCGCACATTACCAAGTAAGTGTCTTATTTCATTTAACAAACATAAACAATGTAGCATTTAATTCTCTCAATTCAAAATTTTTACACAATGCTTCAAAGCTAGATTTCTCACTTTGAATGGGTATTGATGTTTACTAACCTTTGATTTAATTTCTAAAAATAAAAATATTTAAAATGCTTAAATTTTACTCTAAAACTATTTATGAAGATTATTATAAAACTTACAAGTAAATATTGATTAAATTTGATATTTTTATAATAATTTTTATACCATGAAATGTCTATTGAATTGTTTTGAGAATTTTCAAAGAAGGATATTTTAAAATTCAAAAGGTGATTATTTTAAGTAAAAATAAGAGTTTTTATTGTTAAAAATTATGTTTCCACATCAAAAAATTATGATATTTCATGGAGAAGTTCAAAATACCATTTTCAATTTTTAATAAATTTTATAATATTTTAAATAAATAAATATAAATATGTTTTTAAAAAAATTCACATGAGAACATTGTGCTTATGATTTTATACAAAATAAGAATATATGTGTTACATTGAACTTGTGTCAAATAGGGATAAGGAAAATGTATGAGAATTCTCTAATCAGTATTAATATTGAAAAATTGGTTATGATATATCAAAGACAGACAACATGGGATAAATAAAAATTGAAAATTTACATATAAAAATTCACAAACATAACCTAAATTCATAGTTAGTTAACATGATGGTATGAGGGTAAGCCTCAACATCAATTTGAAATTCTATATTATATTTCATAAAAATCGTTTGGATGCTTGAGCTTAATCAAGAGAGGAGGGCCAATAGTAAATTTACTAAGAGAAATTTATGGCTTCTAAAGAAAATGAATTTTGTGTGTGAATATGCTAGAGTGGGAAAGGAGATTGTATTTTATCTTGTTTCCTACTTAGTTTTAGAAGAAAGGAAAGAATGACGTGTTTGTCAAGTTTGAAATAAGTAAATTATTTAAACATTTTAAAGCAAGACGATGAATTCTAGTTGACGGAGAGGGGCTACATATTAAGAATAGGATTAAGATTTATGGGTTACCATTAGATTGATTTCTTTGGAATATTTTCATTTTAACCACAAATAAAAAATAATTAATTTATAAAAAGGTGGAGAAAAACATAATATGGAATTTAAACAAAGTATAACTACAGATCAAAAATATCTATATTTAGAAACAAACTTCTTCAAAGTTCAACAAACTATAACTCTTGGATAAATTGCCATAAGTATGGCAGGAGTAAATTATGAGGAGCTACCCTTGTAGGATGGGGGAAACCATAGTTATCCTAGGATTAGAATTCTAGTGCCCAATCTAGAGACCTATCCATGAGCGATTATTAAAAATAAAAATAAAAGAATCTGAGTAGACTCACTTAGTTCTTATATATTGAGTGATATTAGTTGGATTACTACAGCAAAAGAGTGTCATAGATACCTAGAAGGCTAGACGGAGTTATTGAATTAGTGACAAATATCACCTATCTAGTGCAACAACTCTTAGGAGCTGGCTTGGGAACATTGCTAAAAGCACCTTAGTCTTTGCCAGTCAATAATTCTCTAGAAAGTCAACAACAAACATCACCACATTATCTAGCAAATTCTTCAAGCATTCTTTGAATTGAGTACCCTACCAATAACTTCAAAATTTATGGGGGATGAACACATTCAAGTGCTAAAAAACACCAAGATTGTTGAGATGGCAAGCTCAACACATGTGGACATGGATGATGGACCGCCTGGTTAGATGGGTCCACACGTCTACACTTAGCACGTCGGTGGTCATTATGACTCTCACATGGCCACTGACTCATTACTTATTATATTCAGGTTGTTACACCTATTTACAGCTGGCATAGTTATAGCGCCAGTCGACTAGTGTAGTCGGTTATGCATTGTTTGACTTAGTAGGCCACTTTCCTTTTATGTTGTATCTTATCTATACTTTGTGTACATTGTAAAGTGTGTGGAAGAAGAAGAAGAAATCAGCAAGAAAACGTTTTGGCCTCCATCTCTCTTCTTGTCTCTTGAGTGAGCTTCTCCTTGTGCATTCTGTGTGTGTTCGGCGCAGCATCTTGAGCAACCCCCTCCACCACGCGATTCTTGACATGGTATCAGAGCCGCACCACTGAGAGAGGCTGATTTCAAAGGTTGAAGCAAAGGAGAAGAAGCAAGGTTCGAGCAAGCAAGCCACGGGTCAAGGGTTGCAGAAGATTTGCTTGCTGTTTGGTATTAGTTTTGTGATAATGGCAGAGAACAGTGGAAGCCCCATCATTGAGAAGCTCGACAAGAACAACTACCCATCATGGAAGTTTCGTGTCACGAACTTCCTTATTGGAAAAGGCCTCTACGAGTTCGTTTCAGGTGAAGAAAAGGAGCCGGAGGTGAGTGATCCTCCAACTGTAGAAGAGACAAAGGCACGAAAGCAATGGAATGCAAAAGACAAGAAGGTCATGTATTGGTTGTCTGCAGTAATTGACAATAACATGCTGGGACACATTAGAAATGCAGAGAATGCATATGCAGCTTGGACCATACTTGAAAGTATGTTTTCTGTAAATACAAAGGCACGAAAGATTCAACTCAAGCAAGAGTTGAATACATTGAAGAAAGGAAAGATGTCTATCAATGAGTATGCACTGAAAGTAAGAAGCATTGCAGATGCATTGGCAGCGATTGATGCAATGCCCGATGATGATGATTTGGTGTCGTCTACCTTGGGTGGACTTAACAATGAAAAGGCTTGGAAGTCTTTTGTAACTTCCGTATATGTCAGAAAGCCATTTCCAGATTTCGATGAATTGGTCTCCCTTATGATCACTGAAGAGATCAACATGCAGAGTGAGACATCTGAAAGAAGTGGTGAACAGGTCCAAGCTTTCTACTCCAGTTCTGGAAGGGGACGTGGCAGGTTCTCTTCAAGAGGCCGTGGTACAGGACGTGGTAGTGACAACCAGCAAAACAGATTGAATCAGCAATTTGGCGATATGCAGGTTTCAGGAGGTCGTGGTAACTTTAGAGGCAAGGGGAGCTTTAGAGGAAGAGGTGGATGGCAGAACAGAGGTTCTAACAACTCTGGTATTGTGTGCCACTACTGTGGCAAAACAGGTCATATTGCAGCCTAATGTTATGCTAAGAGAGATGATATCCGCAGTGGTAAGTTGCAGCAAGGAAACTATGCATCGTCTTCACGACAGAATGAAGACAAAAATGAACGTTTGTTCGTTATGCAGCATATGCTGAATGCTGTTACAGGAAAGGGAACACATGAAGATGTTTGGTATGTTGATTCAGGTGCATCCAATCATATGACCAGCCATGCAGAATGGTTTGGAGAGATGCAGGATTTGCAGAATGCAGGTTATGTGCAGACGGGTGATGACTCATGCCACCCAATTTCACACATTGGAAAAGTTCCCTTGTCCTTGCATGATGGTAAGACAAAGAGTCTTTCAGATGTATTACATGTGCCATCTATTACAAAGAACTTGGTGTCAGTCGGTCAAATGGTAGAGCAAGGGCTGCAAGTCAGATTTAATGCAAAGGGCTGCTTTGTAGAAGACTTCAATGACAAGTGCAGGTTGGTAGCAAAGGGAAGTAGAGTTGGACGTATGTTCACTCTAGATGCTGGAATTCCTACTATGAATGCGGCTATGTATGCCAAAGGAAAAGGTGTTGTTGCAGACATTGAAATTTGGCACAAACGCATTGGACATGCAAATGTACAAAGGCTGAAATTAATGCAGTCCAAAGGGTTGGTTACAGGTTTGCCTACTTTTAAAGTTGCAGAATTTCAGAAGGTATGTGAAGCATGTCAGTTTGGTAAGCAGGCAAGACAACCCTTTTCACATGACAAAGATGTAAGCAGAAATATCCTTGATGTTGTGCATACAGACATTTGGGGGCCTACACAAAATGTATCTCTTGGAGGCAGTTCATACTTTGTCACATTCATTGATGATTGCTCTAGAAAGCTGTGGGTATATTTTATGAAGGAAAAGAGTGAAGCTTTTGAGCACTTTAGAACTTTCAAGGCTGCAGTTGAAAGAGAAACAGGCTTGAAAGTAAAGTGCCTGAGGTCAGATGGAGGGGGAGAGTACCTCTCAAATGAGTTCAGTGATTTTCTGAGGTCTCATGGGATAAAGAGACAGTTCACATGCAGGTATACCCCACAGCAAAATGGGGTTGCAGAAAGGAAAAACAGGCATATTGCAGAAGTTGCACGCGCCTTGATGGCTGAAAAGAATATGCCTAAGCATTTTTGGTCTGAGGCTGTTCATACTGCTGTTTATATTATGAACAGAACTCCCACAGCTGCAGTTCATGGTATGACCCCCGAAGAATGTTTTACAGGTAAGAAGCCTGATGTTTCACACTTGAAAGTGTTTGGCTGCATTGCGTATGTTCATGTGCCAGATGAGTTGCGGAAGAAGCTGGATCCAAAGGCTGAAAAGTGTATCTTTATTGGATACTCTTTAGAGCAGAAAGGGTATCGCTGTTACAACCCTATCACATGTAAGTTCAGAGTGAGCAGGGATGTCATCTTTGATGAAATGAGCAGCTGGTATGCATCTAGTGGTGATGCATTGGATGTTGATGATGATCATGACACTCATGTGCAGGCTGAAAAGCAAGAATCACGGACTCTTAGTGGACCAGAGACATCATCTAGTAGTCCTTGGTCTGGGAGACTAAGGAGTATCTCTACATCTTCGGGTGCATCTAGTAGCACTACAGGTAAAGACAAAGGAAAGAATAAGGTGTCAGAAGGCATTGATGCAGTTCTTGATGGAGACTCCAGTGGCTCAGAGAGCTTGGATGATGAGCTTGGCATTCCTTCAGTGAGGACTCCAGGTGTGCAGAGAGCACGTGTTAATGCAAAGACTCCATTGAGTGATCCAGTGGTACGCAAGTCTAGCAGGGTGAGATATCCTGTTAAAAGATTTGGTTTTGAGGGTTATGCAGCTCACCATTATGCTTATATGGTGAAACTAGTTGAGGATGTTGAGCCCACATGTTTTGAGGAGGCTGTTGGTCATGCTCATTGGGATGCAGCAATGGATGAGGAGATGGCTGCATTAGAGGCCAATAAGACTTGGGATCTAGTATCATTGCCAAAGGGAAAGAAAGCTATTGGATGTAAGTGGGTTTATAAGATTAAGCACAATGCAGATGGTTCTATTAGCAGGTACAAAGCTAGGCTGGTTGCAAAAGGCTATGCCCAAACATATGGCATAGATTATGATGAAACCTTCAGTCCAGTTGCTAGGATGGCAACTGTCAGATGTGTGATTTCTTTGGCAGCAGCCAAAGGTTGGAGGTTGCAGCAAATGGATGTAAAGAATGCCTTCTTGCATGGTGATTTGCAGGAAGAAGTGTATATGGATCAGCCAGCAGGTTATGAAGATTTAGAGCATCCCACGTATGTGTGCAGGTTGAAGAAGGCACTCTATGGGCTCAAGCAAGCACCAAGAGCATGGTCTGACAAGATTAGAGAGTATCTTGTCAATATTGGTTTTTATGTTTCTGATGCTGATCACTCACTTTATGTGAGAAAAGGAGATGCAGGTTTGGTCATCATAGTCATCTATGTGGATGACTTGATTATTACAGGTGATAGTGATAGTGGGATTGCTGAAGTCAAGGGCTGTTTGAAGATGAAGTTTGAGATGAAGGATTTAGGTGAGCTAAGGTACTTCCTTGGCATTGAGGTGATCAGATGTGATGATGGTATATGGCTGTCCCAAAGACAATATGGCTTGGATATGTTGTCCAAGTATGGTATGACTGCATGCAAACCACTTTCAGTCCCATTGGAGCAGAATGTAAAGCTGAGTGCTGATGTTGGGGATGAGATAGAAGACCCTACTATGTTCAGAAGGATAGTGGGGAGTTTGATCTACATGACCATTACAAGGCCAGACTTGAGCTATGCTGTTGGTCTTGTGAGTCAGTTTATGCAAGTACCTAGAAAGCCACATTTGGATGGAGTCAGACGCATATTGAGATATGTGAAGTCCACATTACATTATGGACTTTTCTATGAGGCAGGTACAGATGTACAGGTGTTTGGATACACAAATGCAGATTGGGCTGGTAGTATGTCTGATAGAAGATCTACCAGCGGATACATGTTCTCTCTTGGTAGTGCAGCAGTTGCTTGGAGCAGCAAAAAGCAATCTACAGTTGCTTTGTCGAGTACAGAGGCTGAGTATAGAGGTGCTGCTGTTGCAGCATGTGAGGTAGTATGGCTGCAAAAGTTACTGGCTGATTTGGATGTGCAGGTGGAAGGTCCAGTTGTCATTTATTGTGACAACATGAGCAGTATACAGTTGGCTAGGAACCCTGTGTTCCATGCCAGGACAAAACATATTGAGGTACACTACCACTTTGTGAGAGAGAAGGTACTAGCAGGTGAGATTGACTTGGTGTATGTCAACACACAGGATCAGATAGCTGATATCTTCACGAAGGCATTGGGTACAGAGAAGCTTCAAAAGTTTCGAAGCTTACTTGGAGTTGCAGAGATACAGTTGAGCTTGAGGGGGAGTGTTGAGATGGCAAGCTCAACACATGTGGACATGGATGATGGACCGCCTGGTTAGATGGGTCCACACGTCTACACTTAGCACGTCGGTGGTCATTATGACTCTCACATGGCCACTGACTCATTACTTATTATATTCAGGTTGTTACACCTATTTACAGCTGGCATAGTTATAGCGCCAGTCGACTAGTGTAGTCGGTTATGCATTGTTTGACTTAGTAGGCCACTTTCCTTTTATGTTGTATCTTATCTATACTTTGTGTACATTGTAAAGTGTGTGGAAGAAGAAGAAGAAATCAGCAAGAAAACGTTTTGGCCTCCATCTCTCTTCTTGTCTCTTGAGTGAGCTTCTCCTTGTGCATTCTGTGTGTGTTCGGCGCAGCATCTTGAGCAACCCCCTCCACCACGCGATTCTTGACAAAGATAATGTCTTTCATAGGTGTCTCCTTGTAGACTTGTTTTATATGTTTCCTCATTTGACCTCCTCATATGTATTCTATGGCATACTCAAAAGTCTTCCACTGTACTAGTCCTTGATTTGTTACATTAAGCTCATGAGGACAAAATAAAGGTTTTAGATAATTCTTACATGTTTGCAATAGTAAGCATACAAGTTTGTGCCACTCAGTTGATGGTTCCTTTGGGAATACTACCAACCTCCATAATTATGACACTGAAGAAAAGGTGGTTGCATGGGCAATGCAATTTTCCCTTGCATTCGACTTGCAAAACATGCACGAGCAATCACACACATCTCCATGCAATGTTTTTATGTCCATTCTCATGGATGTCACCGCAAGCCGCATTAATCAATTCTTGTATTGTAAACACAATAGCATGTGTTTCTCTCCTTAAGTTTCTTAACAAAAAAGGGCTTCAAGCTCTAAAAAGCATGAAACCTGGCACAAATAGAGGGATGTTGCTCTTTAAATTTCATGAAGAATTCTACTTATGTCATTAGAATAATGAAAAAAATCAAGAATTACCAAGGATGAACTTTGATACTATCAATAGGAGTTTCAGTCGTTACAATACAGTGCTAATAGGACTATCACTGATAATTTATCTCTTGAAACTATACATTCTAGGTGCATTCAAAGAATCGTTTAAAACATCATTTACTTTGTGAAAGACCAAGTCTAGGGATAGTTCATTGAAAAAAATAGGGCAAAGCTAAGTCATTCTATATTGACGCTAGTAACATTTAATGTAGACACACATGGGTAAGCTCCAAGTAATCTTATTTGCTACTTGCATAAAAACAAACAAAAGAGGAGAGAGATGAAGAAACCAAGAGTACACACACAAAACGATGGAGACTTGAGTACACAGAGAGATAGAGCTGAAATCTTCTTCTTCTTCCACACAAAAGAACTAAGTCTATAACACGATAAAATACCAATATGAAAGTACCACAGCATATATACACATGGTCACTAAGTGTGAGCCCACTAAGGAAAGAATATGTGGCACAATGAATGTGCCATGACCAAGGGTGGGCTATGTGGGTGTAGTCTAGATGTAGAATCAATAGCATATCCTCACCTCGATTACCTAAAATACCAATGAGTAATATCTTACCGCATCATTGAGGTGCATAATGGATGCTATCACATGTAAAGCTCAACATCTCAACACTCCCTCTCAAGCTTAGTATGAGCTTGTGAATTCCAAGCATAGTCAACATGATGCATTGAAGCTTCTCAATTCCCAATGCCTTGGTGAAAATTTTAGTAGCTTGATCCTCTATATTGATATAAATCAAGTCAATATCACCTACCCAAACCCGCTCTCAAATGAAACTGTAATGGACCTCTATGTGTTTGGTCTACACATGATACACTGGGTTCCTGGCCAATTGAATGGTACTAAAGTTATCATAGTAGATGATAGCCTACTTATCCACCTACATCCCCAAACCACCAAGTAGCTTACATAGCCAAGCTACCTCACATGCTACAATTGCAACACCTCTATACTCTATCTCTATACTAGACAAGGCAACTATTAGCTATTTCTTGCTTCTCCAAATATTAGCAACACTACCAAAGGAAAACGTAAAACCATTAATAGACCTCTTATCTGAATACTACCAACCCAATGTGCATTTGTATAACCATGCAAGTCCAATGGTGCACCTACACCATAGAATAAGACATAATCCAATGTGGACTTGAAATAGCACAATGTGCACCACACTATATCTAAATGTGGCTTTAATCATGAAAGCTACATATATTGACTCTCCAAACCAATTGTATAGTTTAGGTTTGGCCTAGTGATTGTCAAATAGATAAGGCTACCAGCAATCTTCCTACACATAATGACATCCTCAATCAAGTCACCCTTATGTGCACTAAGCCTAGCATTAACATCTAAAGGTATAGAAACAGGCTTGCAATCAATCATACCATACTTCCTTAACATATCCAACCAAATATTTTCTTTGTGACAACCATATACCCTCTGCAGTCATGATTATCTCTATGTTGAGAAAATAGTGCAACTCTCCCAAATCCTTCATCTCAAATTCAATCTTGAGGAGACCCTTCACATGGTCAATCTTTGTCTCACTATCATCCACAATGATCAAATCATCCACATATATAGTAATGACCTCAATACCTATATCACTCTCACATACATAGAGTGAATGATCAGCTTGTGCTTTGCAAAATCCAATGTCAATAAGATATTCTACAATCATATCATGCCATGCCATGGGTGCTTACTTCAGCCCATACAAGACCTTACTATGATAGCCCTTACAATGGCCATTTTAGACATTGGAGCAAAATTTTCCTCATAATCAATATCATGAGTCTATGGATACCCTTTGGCAACCAATCTTGCCTTATAGCACTCAATAGATTCATCTGACATTGTAAACCCATTTGCAACCAATAGCTTTCTTGCCTTCAGGTAAAGACATCAACTCCCTAGGGTAAAAATTAACAACCAATGTATGGAATAAATATGTAATAGGTTGGGACATTCCTTTAGAAATATATTACATGTTTGCAATTTCATGGGTGATTCTTTTTCTTAAAGGATGTCCAAAGTATCAACTTTGGGAAAATCTTTACAAAAAAAAGTCCAATTTCATTACATTTGACCTCTTACTTCTTGATAATCCACTTTTTACTATATATCACTTTAAATTTGTACTTTTGTCTAAGTCCTTTGAGCATTATAACTAGATTAACATGTCAAAGTCCTTTAAATGAATATAGTTCTTTCTATGCTACACTTTATCCTGCCATCATTTTGAAATGTAAAGTTCCAACTCTAGGACTCATAGTTTGACAGTTAACATGTAATAGTGTTGATTGAGCATCAAAATATCAATACCTAAGTCATCTAATAACAATGTGAAAGATGCTTTGCATACTTCATTGTTTACCACCACAAAGATGATCCCCAATCTATTCTCTGTGTACACTATATGTTCACACATTTAACTTGCAATTTCCACTAGACAATCACGATCCTAGTAAACTTAAACATCTTCCTCAAAATAGATTATGGTTTTTGCTCTCCTTAAGACAAGTTCAAAAGTGATGAAAAAATATAACAAATCATTGATAGCAATTGGATATACTCAAAGTTGTATAATGGAGTAGATTAAAATATCTTCACCATAATGCAAGATAAGCCATTGCATTAATCATCCACTAAAGTATAGTTCTAACCACATGTAATTAGCCATGAAAGTTAACCATAACTAGAAATTCAATCAAAATTGTAAGTCTCTTTCATACTCCATTGCATAGTGATATATATAAGATTAATACTAAAATTTTGTATTGGTCAAGATTATGACTCTCCAAGCTAGCAATTATAGAACTAATCTTGACAACTCAAACTTACCCTTTTCTCTACAAAATTTCTCAAAGTACAACCATGCATTTTCATATAAACCTCTTTACGTATTTTTTGATTGTTCGTAACTCTTCACAAAGACTTGGATCAATTAATTCACTTTCAATCTTTGAGACATGAGGAGCACATGCATTTCTTTCTTCATGCTATATCAATCTCTATCATACCACCTCTATCTCTAAATATGAATCATACATGTCCCCTTAAGTATGCTCTAACTTGAAGGACAACATTTATGGATAGTAACATATTCATTCAAATTCACCCTTCCTTTATTCAATGCTATCCATACTCAAAAGCAGAAGTTTTATAAGAGTCAAATTTCCAACTCTCCTGAAATTCTTAGCAATATCAAGCTTTGATGGAGCAAGTTGTAAATTTCCCAACCTCAAATTGTCCAACTTCAACATAGCCACTTTCTTTTTCTCTCATTTGCATCTCTTACAAAAACAGTAAACCACAAATAACCAGCAATCAATTCAAGGCTGTTACATTCAACCAAGATATGTCCTATAGAAATGGCAAATGTGATGTACATGACAACAGTAAGATTAACTTTATACATGTTTATAACTAGCTCTCTCTTTCTCCAAATACCTCTTTGCAACTCTTTCAGTAGCAGTAACCCACACAAAACTAGGATAAACAAAATAACTAGCAATCAATTCAAGGATGGTATATTCAACCAACATATGTATTATAGAAATGGCAAATGTGATATACATGACATCAATAAGATCTTTATACATGTTCATAACTAACTCTCTCTTTCTCCAAGTACCTCTTTGCATCTCTTTCAGAAGCAATAGCCCACACACAAAACCAACAATCAATTGTGAACTTGTAAATAGGTTTGTCCACCTACAATAAACGATATCTAAAATTTTTGCAATAGCGTTTACATAGAGTAGCAGAGCCACACGATTTTGAGGCCCAACCCTAAACATGCAATCTTATCTTTTGAAAGCCAATACAAAACCCACAACTACCCAAAGAAAGTTAGCATTGTTTGTTATGCTTCAAATAACATAGTAAAATTATAAAACAACATTTATAGAAGTATATATATCTGTGTGTTGTGTGTGTGTGTGTGTGTGTGTGTGTGTGTGTGTGTGTGTGTGTGTGTGTGTGTGTGTGTGTGTGTGTGTGTGTGTGTGTGTGTGTGTGTGTGTGTGTGTGTGTGTGTGTGTGTGTGTGTGTGTGTGTGTGTGTGTGTGTGTGTGTGTGTGTGTGTGTGTGTGTGTGTGTGTGTGTGTGTGTGTGTGTGTGTGTGTGTGTGTGTGTGTGTGTGTGTGTGTGTGTGTGCGCGCGTGCGCATGCGTGCGCGTAGCAGAAAAGGAGATATGCCTACATAAGACTTTTTCAAAACCCAACTATTCCCATAGTATATACATTTTGATACATTTCATATATATATGTACAAACTTCCATAAAACACAAATTCTTAGGATATTTAGGAGCCTAAATAAAAACTTCCACAAAGATGAAGTATGGTTGAGTTAGTTAGAAAACCTTCTATAATGTAACCATACTTGAAAGGAAGAAAATATTATATATACCCTTACAAGTAAAAAATGGTAAATCCTAGACTATAAGCATTACCATACAAAGTCTAAATTTGAAACCTATCCAAATCAACTGTTGGCTCTTTCTCAACTACTCGTGATGCATATCCACCCCTCCTTTTTCATTGGGATTCTCATATTGCATTTGCTTCCTCATATGGAAATGTCACCAAGCTTGACTTTGGTAAAAATAATCTTAGACATGTATCCAAATTCTTGTTGAATCTATTTCGAATAGAGTTTTTATAAATGTCAAGCTACTAAACAAGCACTCATCCTCAACTAAGCCTAATATCATTGTTTGGCACAAATCAACAAGCTTACAATATTCAAATATACAATCCTTCAAGTACACACCTTGGTTAGCTTTGTCCACAATCTAGACATAGTTTGTCCAAAAACACATGACTAATTTGTCAACTCAATGGGGTTGATTCGACCCATCAAATGTTGATTTTTTATCTCCATGCTTTTCCCAAAGTGAGTGCAAAGTGTCTCTACTTTCTTCTTGAAGTGCAAGAACAAATTTCTTTTGTCATTTGCATTTTCCAATACAAAGGCTGTACAATAGCATGGCTTCAAGAATGTCATCCCTTGGAAATTTCTCTCTAATTTTAGTGGTTAAAGTGTTGCATATTGAAATAAGTTCCTCCTTCACAAAGCTTACCAAATTGGGAAATGTTGATACTTTAACTTTCTTGGTTGTGAAGGCTCCATTAACTTTCCTCCTAACATGAAGCCAAAGAAACTTTCCTTTTACTTCAATGCAAATATAGCCTTTTGCATTGTACTTCATGTGGCTTCTTTGTGAGCCAACATCTAGAAGAGCCTTCCATTTCACAAATTGTTCCATGCTAAATCTTGCATTTTCCTTGTATAATGTGTTTAGTTGAAGGCAGGTTGGGGTGCCTCAGACCACATGACACCACATGGTGAGTCATTTGCTAAGCTGAAATTAGGTGCTAACAATTATGTATGAAGTGGAGATGATTCTCAACATGGCATAGCATACATAGGGATTGTTCCTTTGGTTATGCTTGATGGCAAGAAAAAGCACTTGCATGATGTATTACATGTACTATCAATCACCATGAATGTGTTATCTGTAGGTTAGATGGTTGAGTGTAGAACCTATAGGTACGATTTAATAGAGATGGCTACTTCATAGAGGAGTATGACAAAGGATGTAGATTGGTTGCTAAAGGCCAGAGACATGGTAGGATGTTTACACTAGATGCAAACATACCTGAGTTGAATGCTGCTATGTTTGCTCATGATGAGGCAAGTATCCAAGACATTGATATACGACATAAATGGATTGGACATATAAATGTCCAAAAGCTGAAAATATGCAACATAAGGAGCTTGTTACAAGGCTACCAAGGTTTAAGTATGCTGATTTGAAACATGTATGCCCAACATGTTAGTTTGGAAAACAAGACAGGTTTCCATTTGCTAGGAATACATGGAATACTAGCAAGCCTTTACAACTTGTGCATTCATATGTTTGGGGATGTACGGATAATGCATCACTTGGTGGGTCTCGATACTATGTGACATTTGTGGATGACTATAGCAGGTACACATGGATATACATCTTAAAGCATAAAGATGAGGTGTTGGACACCTTTATGGTTTTTAAAGCTCATGCTAAAAAAGAGCTTAACTATTATGTTTCATGCTTACCATGTTTTGACGACGCTGGTGGTGAGTATGTCTCAAAGGAGTTTAATAGATACTTAGCAAAGCATGGGATCACAAGGAAATGGACTTGTAGCTATCCTCCATAGTAAAACAAAGTTGTTGAAAGAAGGAATAGGGTGATTATGGAGGCAGCCATGGCCATACTAAATGAGAAGGATATGCCTTTGTCGTATTGGGCTAAAGCAACACTTATGGCTAGCTATATTATGAATAGAACACCTACTGCATGAATACATGAAAAGACACCTTATTGACAGGTGAGAAGGATTGAAGGTTGCACTTGGAGATCTATGGCAGGAGAGCCAGAGCAAGAAAGAGAGAGACGAGAAATGGGAACTCCAACAATCACAATGTGTGACCGGGCCTTCCTTTATTCAAACTGTCACTAAAAGAATAAAGAATAAAGTGACGATGACGGGTGCCCACCATGTGCAGTGTGCAGTGGCGGGTACTGTTAGTGTAGTAATACACGGGCGGCTAGGTAGAGGCACCTTTACACCCAGCAACCTCCCACTTAAAGGAGAATCTACCCCAGTGAGGAGTAAAAAAGAAAAAAGAAAAGATGGTACAATGTACACATGTATAACAGGATGAAAAAAAACGTCATCTCTTCCAACGCCCATCAATCTCTTGAGGAAGGCAAAGCGCTCAGTAGTGAGGCTTTTCATGAGTAGATCTACAGGATTTTCGTAAGTGGAGATCTTGACAAGGTCAACAGACCTATCCTCCACGACCCCACGTATGAAGTGATACCTCATCTCAATGTGTTTTGTCTTCACATGGAAGATGGGGTTCTTGGCTAGCTCAATAACACTCATAGAATCCAAATATAGCGTAGGTATGACATCAATCCTAGGCCTCGATAGCTGCAACATACTCGGCCTCAGTGGTAGATAGAGCTGTACACTTTTCAACCTTGGACATCCAAGAGACAGCAACTCTAGCATAGGTGAATACATAGCTAGAAGTGGACTGTCTACTATCTGTATGTCCTGCATAATCGAAGTCTGTGTACCCCACAACTCCTATATACTGGCTGCCATAGCAAATACACATATCTATTGTGCCCTTCAGGTATCTCATGATACCATTCACGACATCCCAATGCTTCTTGCCAAGTGTAGCCATATAGCATGCCACAACACCAACTTCAAAGGCAATATTTGGATGAGTGGCTATCATGGCATACATCAAACTGCCTATCATGGCATACATCAAACTGCCCACGGCTAATACATAAGGGATCTTGGCAATCTCGGCCCTCTTCTTATCTGTCTGTGGGTAATCAGCCTATGAGACCTTCACATAAGAAGGTAATGGATAGCCAATAGGCTTCACATCCTGCATGCGGAAACACTAAAGGATTTTATGAATGTACTCCCTCTCTGAGAAGTAGAGTAGTCCCTGATGCTTGTCGCACTTAATGCGCATACCAAGAATATGAGAGGCCTGTCCCAAATCCTTCATCTCAAAGCTCTTCTTTAGCTGAGATTTAAGAGCATCCAGCTCATCATGAGCTTTCCATGCTATCAACATATCATCCACATAAAGTACCAAAATAAGGAATGAGCCATCATGGGCTTTCTTCGTGTAAAGACACGAATGCATAGCACTCCTACTGTAGCCCTCTGACTGCATAAAGGCATCAAACTTATGATATCACTCCCTAGGTGCCTGCTTCAAGCCATACAGGCTCTTTTTCAACTTACACACTAGGTGCTCTCTGCCAAGTTTTGCAAAGCCCTTAGGCTACCCCATGTATATCTCATCATGCAAATTCCCATGCAAGAATGCAGTCTTGGCATCCATCTGATACATGTCCAAGTCAAGCTGCACGACTAAGGCCAAAACCAAGCATAGGGTGGTCATCATGACCATAGGAGAAAAGACTTCATCAAAGTCAACTCCATGCGCTTGTTTAAAACCCTTAGCGACAAGTCTTGCCTTATAAGCCGGCTTGGTGTTCCCAGGGGTACTTTTCAGCTTATACACCCACTTACATGGCAAAGCCTTCTTGCCCTTATGCAATGCAATCAAATCCCAAGTCATATTCTTATGCAGGGAGTCCATCTCAAACTGCATAGCCCTCTCCCAGGAATGACTGTCACCCCTGCACATAGCCTCATCATAGGTGAGAGGCTCTCCTACATCTGTAACCAAGACATAATGCATCGAGGGCTCAAATCTATTAGATGGATGTCTATCTCTAGTAGACCATCTCACTGCAGGCTCTACTACTTGTCCAACACCCTGGCCATGTGTACCAACTACTACTGCAGGCTGTCCAACTAGCTATGCAGGCTGTACTAGAGCACATGGCTCCTCCTGGAATATAACCCTGTGTATCTCTACCACCTTCTCAGGCTGCCTAAATCTTCTCCTCACAGAAGACTACATCATGGCTTCAAATGACTTTTTGTGCATGTGGAGGCGATAACCCATCTCACTTGCATCTCCATAACCAAGGAAAATGCATTTGACACTCTTAGGATCTAGCTTACTATTCTTGTCTTTGGGCACATGGCAGAATGCCTCACATCCAAAGACACGTAGATGCGCATAAGACGAAGGTTTCCCAATCCATACCTACTCTGCAACCTGGAAGTCCAAACCACTGGAAGGTGATCTATTTATGATATGCACAATTGCACTGACTGCCTCAACCCAAAAGCTCTGTGGTAGGCTTGCATTGCTAAGCATACTATGTACACGCTCCTAGATGGTTTTATTCATCTACTCAGCCAAACCATTCTGGGGTGAGATATAGGGGGCGGGGTCAATTGACGCTTAAGACCCCTCTCGTCACATAGCTACTCAAAGGCACGTGACACATATTCTCCCCCATTGTCAATCCTAAGGCATTTCAGTCTATGCCTAGTTTGGTTCTCAACCCATGCAAGCCATCTCTAAAACATAGCCAAGACATTGGATTTAAGCTTAATGGGATAAGCCCAAACTTTTCGTGAAAAATCATCAATGAACGTGACAAAATACTTTGCACCACCCATAAACTCACATAGCAAGGGCCCACAAACATCCGAATGTACCAATGCCAAGGGCTCACTCATGCATGACCTACTAGACTTCTTATGTGTATTCCTAGCCTGTCTACCATAAAGATAATGCTCACATGAATCAAAACATGCATAGTCAAGGGCAGTAAGTACTACAAACCAGAAAGCACTTTCATTCCCTTCAAAGACATATGGCCCAAGTGGGCATGCCAAAGAGATACATGTGGGATAGAACCCATAGACAAAACATGGTCAACAGAGGATCCATCAACTACAAGAGGATAGAGGCTGCCAGCCTTGGCACCTCTAGCAAGCATGTCTACGACGTGTGATCTTCCAGGCAAAATCCCCAAATGAAACATGAAACCCAGCATCATCAAGCTGCCCTACAAATATAAGATTGTATGTAAGCACATGTACATGACGTACATCCTATAATAACAGAAAAGTACTACCAGTAGAGAACTGTAGCTGTACATCCCCAATACCAATAATAGTAAGTGACCTGTCATTACCCAAACGAACGGAACCAGAGTGCGGTAGGAGTGGAACCACTCATGGCATGGTGTAACATGGAATGATGCGCCAGAATCCAAAAGCCAGCACTGTGCATACATAGAGTGAAACTTGGTCAATTGTGTAGCATCATAAGAACTAGCTCCAAGTATGTACTCCCCATCAAAGTCCTCAGTCTCTGCATGACATTTATCTCCTCCATTTTCACACTAGATTTCACAGGCACAATGCTGCAATCACAAGACTTTTCCTGTACTTTGTCTTTCCCCTTCTCTTTGCACTTCTCATTGTGCAACTCATGACACTATGGGTGTATATGACCCTTCTTGCCGCAATGGTGACATGTCACATTAGCATTTCTCCCATGAGACTTACTGCATGACTTGCCACGTGATTTCTGCGAGTCTTTGTCACGGCCATTCCTACGTTCATTATTTCCATTACCATCTCTGCCTCTAAGAGTCAAAGCATGCGACACACGAGAGGCATCCAAGTTTTTATAGTTGATCTCTTCGTGCAGAAGAGCACTCTCTACATCATTAGGCAAGTTCAAAGTAGTAGCATAAGCACATAAGGCAGTGCGGAATACATCTCATGACTCACTCAAAGTCCCAAGCAAAAACAATGGAGTAACCTGAAAGTAATGCCCTACAAAGTCAAGTTCTTGAGAATAACATGGAATTGGCTCAAATGAGCAGACATCGTCACATTCTCCTTCATGCGCAAATCCATAAGCTGCTTTAGCCAATACATGTGACTTGCTAGACTTTTCTTGTCATAGAGGTTCTTGATCTTATCCCAAAGCTACCAAGCACTCCGTGCTTTCTCAACCACATTATAATACACCTATTCAGTGAGAGACAAGATGAGGGTGGACTTGTATAACTCATCAAGCTCCATCCATTTGTCATTAGTCATGGTTTCAAGTTGCTCTCCACTCAATCTTAGTGGCTTTATCTGAGATTTCTACACCAATACCTCCCAAACTTGGCCATTCCAATAGGCATAATTTGTACCACCAAGCTTAGTGATGTTGAAGATATCACTGTCATTGGAAGAAGATGCCATACTGCAAGCTGAAACAGTGTAGAAAGTTCAAAACTGCTTTGTGTTTTCTGCTGTAAAGAACCAAAATACCACCAAAACCAAGGCAAAATGACCACGAACTGATAGCTAATGATGTGGCCCACCAAGTACCATCAAAAGTACATAAAATCATGATGATTCAACATGAAAAATACATCACAGTCTGTGCATAACAACTTGCTGTAATAAATTACAACCAAGTACAATGAGAGCAAATTGTCGACAAAATGAATGTCCTAAGTCAACCCTTGACTGTCAAAGCATAACCAGCATCAAGAGGACATAAATCAGCATGTGACAGTCATATGGATATCGAGAAAACACCCAAGCATGTCAAATGAATCCGTTAGTAAGCCGACACACCCCCTGTGTAATAGGGCAAAGTGTATACAACACTGGCAAGACTTGACACAAATAGGTGTGTGCTCAGGGAATGTAAAGCCCAAATCAGTCCAAGTACATGTATGCGGACCACGGCATATCAACCATGCAACATCGAAGTGAGATCCCAGTCTCAAGTATCTAAATGCTCAAGTAGCATAAACCAACTTGCTCTATGTCTGTCATATCAAGATGCTCCCACTGGCACAAAAGCCATAAATGTCAAGCAAGAAAGCTTGAACAAAGCATGTAAGAGTGCAACAGTGACAAGTGTCCAAGATCAAGCATCAATGAGACATCCCGAGCATGTAGGCCATGGAGCATCCATACATAGCATACATAGACATAAAGTACATCCAAAGGTAAACTCTGACAAGCCAATGAATCACCAAGTTAAGCTCCATATGATCAAATGTCAAGCCAAGGCAAGGCTCCAAAAGCATCCAACTCCAAACAATGTAACTAGCATGTATAAGTGGCATAAGCCAAGCATGTCAAGACTGGTCAGACATAAGTGAGGTACATCCAAAGATAGAGATTCAAGTGCTTCAAAGTGAAGCTCAAGCTCAACCAATGATCCGAAGAAATATCAAGCTCAAAGTTGATCCCCGATGATCAATACATCAAAGTACATCTCCAAAGCATGTCCCGATTCCAAGAGGCATAGGCAAACATGAAGTAATAGACTTTAACCCACTATTGTACAGCAGTGATTTACTATTGAAAATTGTGATTTTTCAGCTCAAAAATCAATCCAAAATCATGGAAAAACATATGCCTTGCATCCCCCAACAATCGGTCATCAATATGCATCAAACTTCTTAACTAGAAAGCTCCAAACAAGCATAGGCATCAACTGTTAGTGTAGCATTGACATTTAGTGCCTATAAGCTACTGTAAACTATTTCAAAGTAGTGCTATAGGACCTCAAATCAATCTTCAAGGCTTGGGAGGCTTCAAAGCATATCAAGCATCATTGCCAAGGGTGCCACAATGATTAGGAAGCATGCCATGACCAACATTTGATGTAGGAGCTACTGTCCATCTTCTGCCTACAATAGGCGCAGGTCACGCTGATATGCTTGGGGTTGTTGATCATGTTTTGTGTTGGTTTAGGGTGGTAGGAAGCTCAAGGGGGTGCCAAAGAAGGCACACAACAAGCCTAAGGTGCCCCACAAAGGCCTATGTCAAGATATGGAGCCAACAAGATACAATGGTGTTGCCCCCTTCTTCTTCTCAGACTTGTAGACCTGTAACCAGCATGAAACCCTAAAGAAGATGAATGAATACCTTTTTTGCAATGCACTGAAAGTGCCCAAAGGGGCCAGGAAGGTGCTCGAGAAGCTGGGGAGTGACAGGAGCTCAAGAGAGTTGGCTATGGCTGCCAAGAAGGAGACCCGATGAGTGTAGGGATTCAATAGGAAGCTGAAGACGCCACAAACCAAGCTCGAGTAATTGAGAAGCCAAGCTCTGATACCAATTGAAAGGTGAGAAGGATCAAATCTTGCACTTGGAGAGCTATGGCAGGAGAGCAAGAGCAAGAAAGAGAGAGACGAGAAATGGGAACTCCAATAGTCACAAAGTGTGACCATGCCTTCCTTTATTCAAACTGTCACTAAATGAATAAATAATAAAGTGACGATGATGGGTGTCCACCATCTATAGTGTGCAGTGGCAGGTATTGGCAGTGTAGTAATACACGGGCGGCTAGGCAGAGGCACCTTTACCCCCAACAGTTATGAGAAATTATATGGCTACAAGTTTGATGTACGACATTTGAAAGTATTTGGTAGTATTTCCTATGTTCATGTTCCCGATGTGATAAGCAAAAGAAACTTGACCCTAAAGTAGTGAAGTGTTTTTTCATTGGATACTCACAGGAAAGAAAGGCATATAAGTGCATTGTTCTAACTACATGAGATATATTGCTTAGCGATGATGTCGTATTTGATGAGTTAGCATCTTGGTATGGTACTAAGAAGGTTGCAATATATGATGACACTTCACAGGGCATATATGCTGAAAATGGACAGCAAGGCACTTTTTCTATCAGTGGACCTATTCAGGATGCATCTGGTAGTGTAAGTCCTTGGACAAGCATGCTACGCAACCATAAGTCTCCATCCACTGACATGGATACGTTAGTGAGGGGGAGAGATACAGGAAAAGAGAAGGTTTTTGATGTTGTTATAGGTCCATTGTTTCAGGATAACTCTAGTGAGAGTCTTGATAGCAAGTTTTCCATACATGTATAGGTTACTCCCAGAGTTAAGTAGAGATATGTACTACCTCATGAGAGAGTGGAATCTAGTTCACCTCCATTGTGGAGATTGCAAAGAGAAAGAAAGCCTATGGATAGGCTTATCTAGAGTGGATACTCAGTGAGACATTATGCATACATGACAAAAGTGCTAAAATACAAAGAGCCTACATCTTTTGTAGAAGCAGTTAAGGACAAGAATTGGTGCAAGGCTATGAATGATGAATATGAGGCTTTGCTAAAAAATAGAACATGGGATTTGGTTGAGTTGCCTGAGGGCAAAGTACCTATTAGATGCAAGTGGGTCTATAAGGTAAAATGTTAGTCTAATGGCTCATTAGAAAGGTACAAAGCTAGATTGGTAGTGAAAGGATATGTCCGATACTATGGGCTAGATTATGAGGAAACTTTTGGTCCGCTTGCTAAGATGGCAACTATATAGATTGTTATAACATTGGCTGCATCCAAAGGGTGGAATCTTTATCAAATGGATGTTAAAAATACCTTCTTAAATGGTGATTTGGAAGAAGAGGTTTATATGGATCAGTTAGAGGGCTATGTACATCCCAACTATCCATCATGTGTATGCAAATTGAAGAAAGCATGTATGGCTTAAAGCAAGCCCTACAAGCATGGAATGCTAGGATTACTTCCTACTTGCAGACACTTGGATTTTAGCTAGGCAAAGCTGATCACACCCTATTTAACAGGAAAACAAAGATAGGATATGTGATTTCGGTGCCCTATGTAGATGATCTAGTGATCACAGGTGATGACATACAGGGCATTGATGACATAAAGCTATGTTGCAAAAATAACTTCAAATTACAGACTTGGAAGAGTTGAAATTTTTCTTAATCATTGAAGTTATGTGTACACCTCATGGGATATGGATGATACAAAAACAATATGCACAGAATATGTTGGAGAAGTATGGCATGTTGGAATGCAAACCTATGGACACACCATTGGAGCAAAATGTAAAGCTAGCTATTGATATAGAAAATGTGATACAGAACATGACTATGTATAGACAAATGGTTGGTAGTTTGATCTATCTCACTATCACTAGACCATACTTGAGTTATGACGTTGGTTTGATAAGCCAATTTATGCAGCAACCAAGGAAACCTCACCTAGATGCTATAATGAAGATTTTGAGATATGTGAAGGATGCATTGCCTTATGGGTTGTTCTATGAGCATGCTAAGCTTGTTGAGCTTACAAGTTATTGTGATGTAGATTGGGCTAGTTGTATGTATGATAGGAGTTTGATCAGTGGATATGCATTTGGTCTTAGAAACAACATGGTCAGTTGGAGTAGTTAAAAACAACCTACTATGGCTCTCTCAAGTACAAAAGTGGGTGCAACATTGGCTACATGTGAAGCTACTTGGCTAGTTAAGTTGATGGATGACTTGGGGATTTGTATGGATAAACCAGTCAAGTTGTATTGTGATAACATGAGCAGTGTGCTCCTAGGAAGCAATCCAGTTTATCATGCCAGTCAAAGCACATAGAGGTACATTACCATTTCATCAGGGAAATGGTGCTCGGAGGTAGGATAGACCTTATACATGTGAAGACTGAAGACCAAGTGGCAAATATCTTTACCAAATCAGTTTTAATTAGATGACATGTGTGTGTAATAAAGTGGATCAAATTTAGCCGGCACAATTAGACTAAGTCTCTTTACACTACTTGACTTAGGTTGTAATACATCGTACTTTGCGTTACTCAGTTAGAGTAAGTGTGATGAATAATAAAGAAGAAGAACATTGAGAGTTGTCTGCTGTCTGTTGCCCCGATCTCTCTCTCATCTTTCTTCTAACAATTGTTGGCCACACTAGAGTACTTACTGAAACTCAGTTAGGTCTACTTGATGCCAAGAAGGAGCCTGCACAAGCCAACAGAAGAGGCCTATGAAGCATAGGACAGATGCATGTCTTCTTGAGCGGAAACCATTAAATCTTGAGTTGTAGCTTTCAAATCTAGGTTGGAGCACACTAAAGAGAAGCTCCTCAAACCAATAATCTAATACTAGTTAAAGGAAGAAGCTCGAGTGAGGGCAAGTGAAAGCAATGGAGGAGTGAGCTATGGCAAATGGAGCAAGAGAGCAAGAGAGCAAGAGAGAAAGAGTCAAGATGTGAAGACTCCAATAGTTTACAATGTGTGACCAATCTTCCCTTATTCAAATGTCACTAAAAGAATAAAGAATGAATTGACAGTGATGGGCACCCACAACTTATACTGTACAAGTGTGTGGGGGTGCTTGCCACTTGCAATGTATAGGTGTGCGAGTACTGTCAGTGCAGTAATATATGAGTAGCATAGGCACACGCATACCTGTCACCTACAATATATGGTGTGTGGGTACTATCAAAGTAGTAATACACGGGAAGCATAGGCACATGCGTACCCGTCATCTATAATATATGGTGTGTGGGTATTGTCAATGTAGTAATACACAAGTAGTATAGGCACACATGTACCCATCACCTACAATATATGGTGTGTGGGTATTGTCAATGTAGTAATACACGAGCAATGGAGGCACAAGTGCCTTTACCCCCAATAAACTATATATTCATAATATTGAGCATGGAGTCTAGTGTTTTCATAAGTCCTTAGATTTTCATTTTTTTAATGTCTTTTTAGGTTTGACCGGTGTCATGAGATCCTTTGCGCATGGTTTAAACATAAAATTTTTAACCGCTACATGTATTACTTAGTCACCTATAATTTAGACAAACTACAAAAGACTTGCCTAATGTAATAAAACATTAAGCCTAAGTCCACCAGCATATGGCATGGTGAAACTAAGATGGGGGCTCTCTGCCTTAAAATACAATAAATTTATCATCGGTCCTTGATAAGGTGAGCAAATGTGGTTACTTACTTTAAACTCTCTTTGCAACACTTACATGAAATTGCTACAAGTTTTGTAAGTCATGGAACATTTAACAAGATAAAACATGGACATGAGCATTTGATTTGGTAGGGTCCCTTGGATTGCATTTTCCAAAAGCTAATGATGTGGTTGTGCACTTATGATCTTCAAAGTTTTAAGTATATTCACAAGCCAAGTCACAAGGGAGATAGAGTTACCTAGGTTAACTAAGCATAAGACATTGTATATGACTTGTAGCATTGCTATATGTGACTAATGGAATAGCCAAGGAGAAGATCAAGGGGTAGCGTTATCTGCACCACATTTTGCGAGCAGACCTCACACTCTTCAAGGCACATCCTAAATGGTGGAGCAAAGAGCTCCTTCACTGCCATAGCAAAGAGGGAGAAAGCCATGAAATCACAAGTAAACTCCACTAGGCATGTAAGTGCTACTCCTCTCATGCATTGAGAAAATGGAAGGCTATTCTTGATTGATTAAAATAGGGCAGAATTGTGTATTTAAAGGGCAGCAGCCCATACATAGGGGAGAGCTTGATTATGAGTCTTGAGAGAGGTCTAGGCCTGACATGTGTATGCTGAATTAGATCTCCCATGTCAAGAGAGACATTGAATCCACTCTCTTGAGTCTTTAGGGACTGTTAATGGACTTCCTATCCTTTAAATTGAAGGACTGAAATTCATCTACTTGCTCTATTAATTATCTTGATCTAAAGGGCTCATTTGTGCTCTTGGAAGCTCACTGCAATCTACTATAGTGGAATCTTGGAGAGAGGAGAGTCAAGAAACCCTCTTGATCTGCTTATGAGAAGAAAGTGGGCTGAATATTTCAGCCCAAACTAAGTATTGTCAGCATCAACACTTATTTTTCTCTTCTTGTAGGTTCATGGCATTGCTATCCTTGATGCAAGTAGATATTGCATAAAGCATTGTGGAAGGGAGGATCTTGATTGCTCTATGTACACGCTTGAAGCTTAAATAGGTGGCCAATTACAAAGCAAGAAAGGGAAACAAGAATTTAGGTGGCCAATTACAAAGCAAGAAAGGGAAACAAGAATTTCTTCTTCTCTCCTACTTCTATATGTTTATGGCAAGCTACCAATTGCTTGTTACATGCTCTTGAATACATGGGCTGTTTTGTGCTTCATCAAAGTGTCTTCTTAGAAGGTTGAAGCTATGTATATGGGCTGAAATAGGCAGCCCACAACAGTGATTTTGTGGATAGCAATTCCTTTTACTTCTCAAATGCTTCATATGGTATGATTTACAATTGTATTTAGTTGATCTATGCACTCTATGTTAGTGAAAGTCTATGCTATCATCAGAGGTGAATCTTGGAAGTTTATGGGCTGATTTGGGGCTGTTATCTTCAGCCATATTGAGAGAGTTAGATTCAACAATAATCTTTTAATTCATTTCTTGCTTGACAGTTGACATCCTGTCAAAATACGCATGTTCTATGAGCCCCTATGGGAGGGCAATGTTTGAAGACCATTCATATTTGCTTTGAGTTGAATTAAGAGGAGTTTTCCCTCTATTTCTTGGCTGTGGTATCTTAACCTTTTCAGGATCTTTAGTTGAAGCTCTCTTGAAGCAAAGATCTTTGTCCTACAAGCCTTGTAATTGACTCAAAAGCCTTGTTTCTTACAGTTTACATTGAATGTAATCATGAAAAGTTGAATGATGGGATGCTGAGTTGTTTATGATACATGTACTTAACTTCATAATCCGTGATTGCTCTATCTTTGCTAAGATCTTGCGATTGAAAACTCTATTAACATCTTCAAGGACTTGGCTTGGAACCTTCAACCCTTCTCTTATCTCTTCCATCTCTAGAGTCTAAGCTCTTGAACCCCAATACAATCTTCTCTCTCAAACCCCTGTGATTGACCAAGAAGTACTTCTTATGCCTTTAAACATCCACTATAATTTACTTATCTCTTGAAGACACCTCTCCAATTATCTTGTATAGTTTTCTTGCCAAACCCTTGTGGTGACCTTCAACCCTACGCGCTACGACATTGGTGAACCTGATGTGAAAGTCGGTGTAAGAAAACTCCAAGATGGGGGATTCTTTAGGAGATACTCTACAACAATTGTTGCGTATACTGCACTAGACCCAGTAACAACAAATCCAAATGTTACAACAACAACAATGAAGGCAAGAAGAAGAGAAGATTGATTCCACAACTATCAAGGCCCTAGAAGAAGTTGGGCAAGAATTAAAACAATTTAATGGTCAAAATGTCTCAATATTCATTCGTTTGTATGTTGAGAAAATATGTTTCTTTGGTGTACCGCAACATGCATGGAGCCATAGGCTAGCTAAGCATGGTCTTCAAGAAAGAATTCATGGTCTTTTTCAACAGGATGCAGATTGGGCTGCATTTAAAAAAGCCTTACGCAAGGAATTCTTCTTAGAAGACTTTGGTCTAATGGAGAAGAAAAGTTTCACTGATTGGGTTGAGAAACCCAACAAAGGTTTAGCTACAACAGCTTTATACCATTTAATTTGAAAGTAAATTTGGACAACTTGATGCTAAAGACCAACAAAGTATGGAAGGTCAGAAGATTGAATTATTCCTTAAGGCTTCAGATCCCATACTACAAGAGAGCTTAATCTTGTTGATCGCCTAGAGGATTCTACCTCCGAATCAGGAGTCAAGACTGCATGGACAGATGTTACTGATGCAGTTAACATGATTGCTCAAAGAGAGCGAATGCGACTAAGATTGGGCTCTACTTCAACTCCAACAACTTCATTGATGGAACATGCTCCACCTTCAAAATCCCTTATTTCTTTGACTAGCCAACCAACTCTTCCTTCTTCTGTTCCTTCTAAAAATAATGTAATGGATGAAGTCATTAAAAGCATGAGAGGTCTTCATCTGAATCTTACTAAAATTAGTTCTAAGGTGGAGAGGGAGGATGTCAAAGTTGAGAAATGAGGATGATCATCAACTCAAAGACCCATGAGAGAAGGCTTTAAGAGGCGCTATATTTGGTGCGACAGCCAATAACATGACAAGAGGGAGTGTTCTGCCTTATGTGCGGCTAAAGCACGGAAGCTCATCTTTTGGAAAGACGGGAAAATTCATGCAGCTGAAACTGGTCTTCCACTGGAGCCAAATTTTGGAAATGGTGGAATGAAGAAAATATTAGAAGATTTAGCTGTAAAAAATGCCCACGCAGCAATTAATGTAGCTACCTATGGGCTACAAATTGAGCCAACTAAGTCTAATTTGAAAGCACGTAAAGCTGATGTGCAATCTAAAGTATGGATGCAGGCACTAGATCGAATGGAGCATGGTAAAGTAGCCAAAGATGATTTGTCTAACACTAGTCAGTGCATTCGAGGATTAACTGTTTGGAAAGAACCGGTAGATTCTTTTTCTGCCTTTGCACATTTGATTGACGTCAATCACAAAGAAGTCTTGATTGAAGAAAAGAGAAGAAGAGAAGATGAACCAGGGCCTTCCTCTTCTGGCCCTCAGAAACGGGTAACTAGAAGAACGCCTAAACAACCAAATCATGTTGAAAATATAATCCATGACCAAGAGATGGAAGATGCTTCATAAACAAAGAAGGCCGAAGGAAAGAAGAAAGGCAAGCAGCCATGCTACAAGTTCCAATCTGACATAGAAACTGCAACCAATCTCAAACAAGTTCTAGAAGAATGAATTCTGGGAAGTAAAATTGAGTTTACCTTAGGTGAGATTCTTGGAATTGCCAAACGTGAATTCCATGATGTAATTATTAATGTAATCAAAAGAAAAAGACAATATGTTGATGATGATGCTGAAGAAATAGTGCATGCTTTTTTGCAAGCTCTTCGAGTTTTTGTGCAAGATGAAGAGAAGCTGACTGCACAAGGTATACAATTTGAAGCAGTTAAAGAATTAATTGTAGCAATTGAAGTTGAAGATAAAGAAAGCATGGATGTAAAAATTAAAGAAGTGAAAGCTGAAAATGTAATGGTCGACTAGTCCAAACCAGTTGGGCAGCCTACTTCTAAAAAAGAAGGCTGTCTACAGTACATGCATGAAGAGAAAGAAGATTGGTTCATTCCAAGTAGTCACTACTCCTGTACGCATTGGGCAAGAGCAACAACGGAGACAGTTGTCAAAATTGGAGAACAAGAAACACCATGTATTGCACTCTTAGACCATGGCTCTGAGATAAACATCATGGCAAGGAGTCTCTATGAAAGTGGCAAATGGCCCATAGATGTTGATCCAGGTTGGCGAATGAGAGCTGCAAATAACTCTTGTGGAGAGTTATATGTCGCATGTCCTAATGTATAGGTAACTATTGGAGACATAAAATGCAACTTTCACTTCTTTGTTCAAGACTCTTGTAGTTACCCTATCATTCTTGGGCAACTCTACATTGTTGAAGCCCTCTTGGAAACAAAAGCTCTTGATGATGGTTCTTCCTATGCTCGAATCTGAAGCAAGGATAATGAATGAGTTGTCCAATTTCTTACTATGTGTGTTAACCATCATCAAAATAGAGATTGATTGAGTCATTATCATGTGCCTCCTAATGCTCGAGAATTCAAGGATTTTCGGGCTGCACTGCTGTAAGAGGAGGCTATGGCAGTGCTCATGTAAAAAGATTGTGCCTCCTCATGCTTTAGAAACTGTCTCTAGTAAACCCACATGTATGTACAATCGACAGTATGGGTTGTTATAAGTCTCTTTCAACCATGACTAAAGCTGAAAGAAAATATTTATGTCATATTAGAAGGGAGCTGAAAACTTATGACGTGATGGTTGAGAATGAAGATATTTCATGCATTTTTTAAAGGCTAGTTACTACTGACACATTGGCTGAAATATATGCAGGTGCTCATGCAGAAAATCAAGCTAGAAAATCAATCCATAGAAGTATGTACATTGGATTTTTATCAAACAATTCAAGAATTTGCTGAACAGGAAGATATTAGTTTACTCAACAAGGCTGAAGCACAAGTAGAGACAAAATACAAAACGGTGGATAAGAAAGTCAAACCTGTGGCTGTTCCACAGCCTCCTGAAAGTGAAGGGCTAGCTGATAGGATAGTAAATTAGCCAAGTATTCGTGATCCTTCCAACATTGGACATAAGTTTACATTTGAAAGTATAAAAGAGCTCAAAATAGGTGATAATTTTTTCCTTTTACCAACCAAAAAACACTCTTTTATGCAGATGCTAATGAAACATGAAAAAGCCTTTTCATTTCAGCCAAGTGAAATAGGCTATGTGGATCCAAATATTATGGCTCCTATGGTCATTTTTACAATCCCACATGTGCCTTGGAACCTCAAGCCTATTCTTGTTCCAAGGGCGCATTTGCACAAATTACTGGAACTTTTAAATGAAAAGATCAGAATGAAGATTTTAGAACCTTCTTCAGCACCTTACTCAAACCGATGGTTTACCGTACCCAAGAAAAATGGATCTTTACGATTCATTCAAAATCTATAGCCTATTAATCGTGTCACAATCTGAAATGTTGGTTCGGGTCCAATTGTTGATGAGTTTGCTGAAGCTTTTACAGGGAGAGCCGAGACATTACCACAATGAAGACACCTCTTGGATTGGTCTGCATGTGTACTCTACCACAAGGAGCAACAAATTCTATGGCCCATATGATGAACGCCATGCACAAAGTCTTAAGGGACTTTATTCCACAGCTTACTCTTCCATTTCTTGATGATGTGCCTATCAAGGGATGTGAAGTCTAAAAAAAGAATAAGGAGCTTGATGAAGTTGGTTGCAGGACATTTGTAGCTAACCATATTCATGATTGTGGCTGGATTTTAACAAGGCTCGAAGAGGTTCATTTTACCCTTTCTTGAGCTAAATCAATTTTTGGGGTAGACGAAGTTCTAGTGGTCGAACACTTGTGTGGGCCCTATGGACGTAAGCCTTCCCCTTCAAAGTTTGATGCCATTAGCAAAATGCAAGAAAAATGTATAAATATCTCTGAGGTGAGAAGATTTCTTGGCGCATGTGTATTCTATCTCATATGGATACCACATTTTTCTCATGCCGAAAAACTTTATCAACTATTAAGAAAAGGCCAAAGATTCTTTTGGGGCACATAGCATACTCTCACTGTATGCAAATTAAAGAAGCTATTACTTTCAGCCCCCACTCTTAAAAGGGCTGAGTATTCAAATGGTCAACCCATCATCCTTACTATGGATACAAGTCCCATTGGGATAGGATGTGCTATTGGCCAAGAAGATCTTGAAGGTGACATGTATGCAATTCGTTTTGGAGCAAAGGTTCTCAATGAACATAAAAAAAAGTATATACAAGTAAAAAGGGAATTGTGGGGAGTTGTAACAGCATTAAAATGTGATCATGAATACTTTATAGGTGCTTCTATAGTGGTAGAAACCGATTGTCTTCCACTCTTGGGCATGATTGCTAACTGCTCTACACCCGACATTGCTATGCTAAGATGGATTGCATATATTAAATCCCTTAACCCCGATTAAAGCATATTGCAGGAAAGAAGAATCCAGTTGCTAACATGCTATCACGAGCAAGATATGACAATGAAGAATAGCTAATGGAAGAAGATGAAATTGAAGAATTTATACTTGCTGAATTTTATTCCAAGGCTATTGAAAATTCCTTTTCAGTTGCTGCATATACAGAACCAAAGCTGAAAACTGTAGGTGTAGCTGATTTTTTTAATGGTACAGCATTAAGTACAACAAGAACCAGGAAAAGGTATTGTTGTAAATCAACAAACAACAACAAAGATCAAAGATTTGTCTATGGAATAAGGGTGGTCCACCAAAAACTAGCATGTTCATTGCATTGTTCAAGTTCTAGTTCATTTCCTTGAAGAAGATTATGAAGAAGATCGGCCAATACTTGAGCACAATGAAGAAGAAGGAGACTTGGACTGATGAAGAGTTCAAGCATATTAAGAGAAAATCTTATGGATTTTTTCTTAAAGATGGACATCTATGGAAGCACGCAAAGAAGAAAAAAAGAGAACATGTCTGAGTTTTAGGTAATAAAAGATTGCAACAATAGGCAATGAAGGAATTCCATGAAAGCATGTGGATTGGCCATAGAGGCATATGGGGAACCTTTAATAAAATCAAAGAAAAATATTGGTGGCAAAACATGTACTGGGATATAGAACATTTTTTTGAAACCTGTTATGTGTGTCAAATGTACTCTATTGTTAAGCATCGATATGGGTTGCAACCAACTTATCCTTTGTCTATACATTATAGATGGGTTGTTGATCTTGTAACCATGCCTACAGGAATATGGAATACGCGATATTTAGTGCTTGCAAGAGAAGATCTAACCAATCAAGTTGAAGGTATAGCTTTAACAACCAAGACCACTCAAGTCGTTTGTCGCTTTTTGCTTAAAGAAGTATTTTGCAGATATAACTATGTTGGCAAGGCAAGCGCAGATAGTGGAGAGTTGGATGCCGATGATGCATGCAACTTCTTTGCTCAATTGGGTATTAAATTGGCTTTAACATCAGCCTATAACCCTGAAGGCAATGGGAAAAGTGAGAGAGGGCATCAACCTATTCTCAAAGCTCTAGCAAAGTCTTGTAGAGGGAAGATCAAAGAATGGCCTAAAATGCTTTATTTTGCATTATGGGCTGACCGGACTACTCACTGTGCTGTATTGGCTATATGCCAGCTGAAATTATGCATGGAAAACAACCAATTATAATAATTGAAGAATCTATTCTCACATGGAGTCTTCTACCTTGGGAGGAAGGCATCAGTAGAGAAGAATTGTTGACTTTGCGCATATGGCAGCTAGAAAGAAGGCCTGAAGATGTTCATGCAGCTATTGAGAAGCTAAAAACAGCAAAACTAAAGAACAAAAGAAGATTTGATAGGCAACATCAACTTTGGCCAAGAGCTATTCAAGAAACTGACTGGGTGCTTATCTATGATAGCAGTCTAGACAATCAATACAGTGCTTCTAGGAAGATAGTTTGGCCCATATGTGGTAAAAAGTCGTTCATGGCAATGCCACATATTCATTGGTTGAATTGGATGGAATAAGCATGAATATACCCATAACTGGAAAAAGAATCAAGCTCTTCAAACAAAGAGAAAGTTCAACATATAAGTTAGAAGACTTGGATATAATCTAAAAGCATGAATAGACGAAGGAAGAAGATGACTTCAAAGACGGAGAAGAGGACATGAAAGAAGATGAAAGCAACATGAAGTGGCATATACCGGAGGATGTGCAGGTTAGGAGGGGGTGAATGTCATGAGATTCTTTGCCCATAGTTTAAACTTAAAATTTTTAACCTCTACATATATTACTTAGTCACTTGTAATTTAGACAAACTACAAAAGACTTGCCTAATGCAATAAAACATTAAGCCTAAGTCCATCAGCATATGGCATGATGAAGCTAAGATGGGGGCTCTTTGCCTTAAAATACAATAAATTTATCATGGTTCCATGACAAGATGAGCAAATGTGATTACTTACTTTAAACTCTCTTTGCAACACTTACATGATATTGCTACAAGTTTTGTGAGTCATGGAACATTTAACAAGATAAAACACAAACATGAGCACTTGATTTGGTAGGGTCCCTTGGATTGCATTTTCCAAAAGCTAATGATGTGGTTGTGCACTTATGATCTTCAAAGTTTTAAGTATATTCACAAGCCAAGTCACAAGGGAGATAGAGTTACCTAGGTTAACTAAGCATAAGACATTGTATATGACTTGTAGCATTGCTTATGTGACTAATGGAATAGCCAAGGAGAAGATCAAGGGGTAGCATGATCTGCACCGCATTTTCTGAGCAGACCTCAGACTCTTCAAGGCACATCCTAAATGGTGGAGCAAAGAGCTCCTTCACTGCCATAGCAAAGAGGGAGAAAGCCATGAAATCACAAGTAAACTCCACTAGACATGTAAGTGCTACTCCTCTCATGCACTAAGAAAATGGAAGGCTATTCTTGATTGATTAAAACAGGGCAGAATTGTGTATTTAAAGGGCAGCAACCCGTACATAGGGGAGAGCTCGATTATGAGTCTTAAGAGAGGTCTAGGCCTGACCTGTGTATGCTGAATTAGATCTCCCATGTCAAGAGAGACCTTAAATCCACTCTCTTGAGTCTTTAGGGACTGTTAATGGACTTCCTATCCTTTAAATTGAAGGATTGAAATTCATCTACTTGCTCTATTGATTATCTTGATCTAAAGGGTTCATTTATGCTCTTGGAAGCTCACTGCAATCTACTATAGTGGAAGCTTGGAGAGAGGAGAGTCAAGAAACCCTCTTGACCTGCTTATGAGAAGAAAGTGGGCTGAATATTTCAGCCCAAACTAAGTATTGTCAGCATCAACACTTATTTTTCTCTTCTTGTAGATTCATGGCATTGCTATGCTTGATGCAAGTAGATATTGCATACAGCATTGTGGAAGGGAGCATCTTGATTGCTCTATGTACATGCTTGAAGCTGAAATAAGGTGGCCAATTACAAAGCAAGCAAGGGCAGCAAGAATTCCTTCTTCTCTCCTACTTCTATATGTCTATGGCAAGCTACCAATTGCTTGTTACATGCTCTTGAATACATGGGCTGTTTTGTGCTTCATCAAAGTGTCTTCTTGGAAGGTTGAAGCTATGTATATGGGCTGAAATAGACAGCCCACAACAATGATTTTGTGACAGCAATTCCTTTTACTTCTCGAATGTTTTATATGGTATGATTTACACTTGTATTTGATTGATCTATGCACTCTATGTTAGTGAAAGTCTATGCTATCATCAGAGGTGAATCTTGGAAGTTTATGGGCTGATTTGGGGCTGTTATCTTCAGCCATATTGAGAGAGTTAGATTCAACAATAATCTTTTAATTCATTTCTTGCTTGACAATTGACATCCTGTCAAAATACGCATGTTCTATGAGCCCCTATGGGAGGGCAATGTTTGAAGACCATTCATATTTGCTTTGAGTTGAATTAAGAGGAGTTTTCCCTCTATTTCTTGGCTGTGGTATCTTAACCATTTCAGGATCTTTAGTTGAAGCTCTCTTGAAGCAAAGATCTTTGTCCTACAAGCCTTGTAATTGACTCAAAAGCCTTGTTTCTTACAGTTTACATTGAATGTAATCATGAAAAGTTGAATGATGGGATGCTGAGTTGTTTATGATACATGTACTTAACTTCATAATCCGTGATTGCTCTATCTTTACTAAGATTTTGCAATTGAAAACTCTGTTAACATCTTCAACGACTTGGCTTAGAACCTTCAACCCTTCTCTTATCTCTTCCATATCTAGAGTCTAAGCTCTTGAACCCCAATAAAATCTTCTCTCTTAAAACCCTATGGTTGACCAAGAAGTACTTCTTGTACCTTTAAACATCCATTGTAATTTTCTTATCTCTTGAACTTCTCCAATTATCTTGTCTAGTTTTCTTGCCAAACCCCTGTGGTGACCTTCAACCCTATGCGATGAGACACTGAGATGACAACCAGGTCCCATAGACGACATGTGCAATACATATTAGATGGTAAGGTTCTTACCTTCATCTTTTGTATGGATGTAGGTAGTTGGACCTTTCACCCACTTAGGCCAAGAGAGACTACTCCTAGGGACTTCTTTTCAATAAAATTGACTTTCTTCTTTCCCTCTATTGTACTTGTTAAAGAAAATTGGAAATGTTTACTTCCTCAAAGTATAAATGTATGTTTTATTTTAATAAATTTAATAAACATACATATTATTTATTTAATTTTAATGTAACATTTTTGTGAATACTTAAAGTCTATATACATATTTGGAAATACTTAGTACATTGTAAATAAGTTATTAATATTTCAATAGTTTCATACATTTCATTTTTTAATCGAATAGTGACACAAACACATACGCTTGTGTGCCTATGTGTACATGCACATAAAGACATGTGCATATGCACCCATGCATGTACACACAAGCCTGCACATAGTGCGCATGTACACACACACACACACACACACACACACACACACACACACACACACACACACACACACACACACGACCAATTAGTTTGATGTGAAGAAGCTAAAACATATAAGTGAACTCTTTATGCTCACATTTCACGTTAAGATGCTCTCCAATCTTTTATGGTAAAGTGATTCATAAATGTGAAGAACCCTTTTATAACCTTTACTTATAATCATGTAAAAAATAGATTTAATGGATGATGATCTTCTTATTGAGCCAATAACAATTGTGTCAAGCTTTATTAATAAAAATTATTACAATCTGAAATGTTTAAAGATGGTATTGGGTGCAAACACACACATGCACACATATACCCACCCACACATGCTCCGTGTGTGTGTGTGTGTGTGTGTGTGTGTGTGTGTGTGACACCACAACCCCCCAAAAACACACACACATACACGTGTGTGCATGCACACCCAAAGAGAACATCTTGAATATTTTCACATGTAAATCTTTTTAGAAGGTTTGGGACCATGTGATAAGTTCAAAGGACCACCCCTTTAAACTTTGCCCATCCTATGAATAGAGTTTTTGAGAGAGTAGCTTTCCTCTCCTTTTTGTTGAGAGAGAGAGAGAGAGAGAGAGAGAGATCATTCCTATTTGATGCTCATTATATACTATTCATTATGAAAAGGCTAGGCATATGAGTATTTCATTGGTATATGCTTTTCGAAATGGTATTCATCTCCTTTCTTCTATCTTGTGTGTTGTGATGGCTTTCACAAAAGGGTTGTACAATGATCGGTTTCTTTCTTCTTTTTGTGTTGACAAGAAAAGGTTTCATTTCACATAAGTGCTAAAGTCCTTTTCCGTGAGATAATGAAAGTCCTTCTCCATCAGATAATGAGCAGTTCTTCCAAATTGGACACCTGGATTCTCATTCCTCCATGTGCCTTTTTTATTCGAGATAGTGCCAAAGTCCATCTTACGTGGTTGTTATGCTTGAACTACTGTGCCCAATCACTTTCTATTACGTGTGGGCATTGAAGACCCTTTTAGACCCTAATAATAGGGACAAATAATTATTTGGATCTTTCTAACAAAACATTTAGTTCAAATGCTTAGTCAAAATGGGGGACAAAGATTAGATAGGCTTTGTTTCACAAAACATTGTGCTCAAGTCCTTAGTCAAAAAGATTGCCCGCCTAAATTGATATAAAAGGAAATCATACTTTTTAGGAAAAAGAGGGGATAACTCAATAGCATCTTTACACTAAGGGTTTTAGAATGCCACAATTCACTGCAAACAAATGAAATTGCATGGAAAGGAAACCACACTATAGTGGTTCGCCTTCCCACCACTATATTGTTGCATTAGTGAGGACTTGCAATTTTCCACCAACAATAGAGAATGATGATAATAATAAACATATAACCCTTTTCAAAATGTTTCAAGTGGCATTAAAATGTCAATTCAACTAAGCAAGGGTGCTAAAAGATGAAATACCTATAATAATTTCATAAACTTTTGCAAAAGTTTGAAGGAATTGACCCTCTTGAATTTGAGGTTAACTTTTTTTAAACCCC